>NW_024055441.1:0-121056 GCF_902713615.1 Scyliorhinus canicula
GGTCTTATTTATTATCCCTCCTCCCCCATCCTGTGATGTGAACCATCCTCCAGTGGTTGAAGCAGGATGGCAGATTTGAAGGACAGAGCGACAGTACCTGAAGAGAGAGAAATGTTGACAATATCCATGGACACAGGGTAGTTGGCTGATCAGTAGCTCAGTGGGAATAGGGTCGATGGAGCAGGAGCTGGGTCTCATGGACAAGATGAGCTCTGAGAGGGCATGAGGGGAGATGGGAGAGAAACCAGAGAAAGATGTGGGTTCAGGGCTCGGCCAAGGGTGAAATTTAGAGACAGTTTGGTCCAGTGGGCTCGTGGAAGGGAGGGAAGCAGCAGAGGCAGCTGATCGGATTGACTCAACCTCAGTCACAAAGAAGCTCCACAAGCTCCTCACACTTCTTGTTGGAGGTGAGGGTGTAAGAGACAGGGGAGAGCGACAGTACTTCAAAAGGAACTAACTTGTGTTAGAGATATAAAAAATGTTTCAAGACGCTGTTATTGAACACAAATCTAATTTATTTGACTTTAGCCAGAATATTAGCCCCTGTATATGGGCTGGAGTTTGTTAATCAGCAGAAAGAGACCCAAATGAACCTGGTTCAGTCCTGAATGTGAGGAACAGCAAAATCAAAATCTCTGTGGTTACTTGTGGCCTTGTTCGTGTTTCAGCAGGTAGATGAAGTGGCGAAGTCCCTTCCCACATTCAGAAGGTGAATGGCCTTTCCCTAGTGTGAATTCGCTGGTGCTTCAGCAGATTGGATGACTCAGTGAATCTCTGTACCCAATCGGAGCAGGTGAATGGTCTCTCAGCCGGTGTGAATTCGCTGATGTACAGTGAGTGAGATGATGCCTGAACCCATTCCCGCAGTAAGAGCACCTGAACGATTTCTCGTCGGTGTGAAACTCGCTGATGGCTCATCAGATCCCAGAACGTTTAAAGCACTTCCTGCAGTCTGGACAATTGAAACGGTCTCTCATCAGTGGTGAACCCGCTGGTGACTCAACAGGTTGGCTGAAATAGTAAATCCCTTCCCACACACTGAGCAGGTGAATGGTTTCTCCCCAGTGTGAACTCGCAGGTGTGTGGACAGAGCAGATGACTCAGTGAATCCCTTCCCACACTTGGAGCAGGTGAATGGTCTCTCCCGAGTGTGAATTCGCTGGTGTGTCAGCAAGTTGGTTGACTGAGTGAATCCCTTCCCACACTTGGAACAGGTGAATGGCCTCTCCCCAGTGTGAATTAGCTGATGTACAATGAGGTCAGATGATTGTCTGAACCCAGTCCCGCAGTGAGAGCACTTGAACGGCTTCTCATTAGTGTGAACACGTTGATGACTCCTCAGTTCCCCAGAACGTTTATAGCATTTCCCGCAGTCTGGACACAGAAATGGTCTCTCCCCAGTGTGAACTCGCTGGTGACTCAGCAGGTTGGCTGAAATAGCAAATCCCATCCCACACTTGGAGCAGGTGAATGGTCTCTCATCAGTGTGAACTCGTTGATGATTCCGCAGGTTGGATGACTGAGTGAATCCCTTCCCACACTTGGAACAGGTGAACGGTCTCTCCCCAGTGTGACTGCGTCGATGAATGTCCAGCTTGGATGGGGAAGTGAATCCTTTCCCACAGTCCACACATTTACACGGTTTCTCCTCGGTGTGACTGCATTTGTGTCTCGTGAGGCCTGATGATCGACTGAATCCTCGTCCACACACACAGCACGTGTACGGTTTCTCCCCACTGTGAACGATGTTTTTTCCTTCCATGATCGATGATATTCAGGATATGATAAATTGAGGACTCTGTCAGATCCTGATGTGATGTTTGGTTTGCGTTTCCGGACTTTGAATCCTGCCCTTCGAACACCCTGTAAAATTGATTGAATACAGAAAATAGGGAGTGAGAGAGAACCCACAAAACACAAAGGCAGGTTGTGAAATTGAGCTGAATGAATCTGGTCATTTGTGGGGCCGGCTCTGGGAAAAAGTGACCATGAAAACGGCTGGATTGTCATAAACACCTAACTGGCCTCTTTGGGAGGAGAGTGAAAGAGGTGAAGAGGGATTTTATATATCTCCAAGACATACTAAGAGAGCAGTTGGCAAAGCAAATTCGATCTTGAGCTTCATAAACAGTAATATTGATACCAAAACTATGCTTCTGGTGGCACAGTGGTTAGCACTGTTGCCTCACAGCACCAGGGACCCAAGTTCATTTCCGGCCTTGGTGACTGTCTGTGTGGAGTTTGCACTTTCTCCCCGTGTCTGCGTGGGTTTCCAGCTCAGGTTTACTCTAACAGTCCACAGAAGGGAAAGTTAGGTGGATTGGCCTTGATACATTGCCCCTTAGTGTCCAGGGATGTGCAGGTTAGGTGGGGCTATGGGGTTACAGGGACAGGGTAGGGGTGTGGGCCGAGGCAGGGTGCCCTTTCAGAGAATCAGTGCAGACTCGATGGGCTGAATGGCCTCCTGCACTGTCGGAATTCTATGGTTCTAATTCTATTCTATGAATCTTTATAAAGCTCTGGTCACCACTCTTCAGGAAGGATGTGAAGGTTCTTGGAGAAGGTGCAGAGGAGATTTACCAGACTGGATCCAGCAAAGGAGGTTGAGGGGAGATTTGATTCAGGGACACAAGATTATGCCAGATTTCCATTGGGTGGAGAAAGAAACTCTGTTTCCATTCACTGATCGTACAAGCAGTCGGGACACAGATTTAAAGTTTTGGGTAAAACCTGGATTGAACTATATAAGATCCTGAGGGGTCTTGACAGGGTGGATGTGGAGAGGATGTTTCCTCTTGTGGGAGAATCTGGAACAAGGGGGTCAATGTTGCAAAGTGAGGGGTCACCCATTTAAGATGGAGATGAGGATTTTTTTTCTCTTGAGGGTTGCAAGATAGGGGTGGCATAGGGGTTAGCACTGCTGCCTCACAGCACCAGGGACCTGGGTTCAATTCCCAGCCTGACTGTGTGGAGTTTGCACTTTCTCCCCGTGTCTTTGTGGGTTTCCTCCGGGTGCTCTGATTTCCTCCCACAGTTCAAAGATGTGCAGATTAGGTTGAATCGGTTCGGACTGTATTCGCTGGAGTTCAGAAGAATGAGGGGGGGATCTCATAGAAACCTATAAAAAGTGGGCGGCGCAGTGGTTACCACTGCTGCCTCATGTCGCCAAGGACCCAGGTTCCATCCCTGCCCCGGGTCACTGTCTGTGTGGAATTTGCACATTCTCCGTGTTTGCGTGGGTCTCACCCCCACAAATCCAAAGATGCGCAGGGTAGGTAGATTGGCCACGCTAAAATTGCCCCTTAAGTGCAAAAAAAGAATTGGGCACTCCAAATTTATGTTAGAAAAAAACAGGGCGAGACAGAGTAGATTCAGGAAGGATGTTCCTGATAGTGGGTGTGTCCAGAAATAGGGGTCACAGTCTGAGGATACGGGGTAGACCATTTAGGACAGAGATGAGGAGACATTTCTTCACCTAGAGAGTGGTGAGCCTGTGGAATTCGTCACCACAGGAACTAATTAAGGCCAAAACATTGCATGTTTTCAAGAAGTAGTTAGATACAGCACTGAGGGTGAAGGGGATCAAAGGATATGGGGGGAAAGCGGGATTAGGCTATTGAGCCTAATCAGCTCTGATCGTAATGAATGGTGGAGCAGGCTCGAAGGGCCAAATGGTCTCCTCCTGCTCCTATTTTCTACCTTGCTCTGTATCTGTGCATGTAAATGGTCCAGGAGGTATGAGGAAGAATGTTTTTACACAGCCAGTGGCAATGACCTTAAACTTGCTGCCAATGACGGAGTTTGGAAATAGACACAATAAATGATTTTTTTTTTAAACTGGATAGAAACCTGAGAGAAATAAAGCTGTTAGGATACAGAGACAGAGCAGGAGAATGACTCTGACTGGATTGCTCCAGATAATAATAATATTTATTAGTGTCACAAGTAGGCTTACATTCACACTGCAATGAAGTTACTGTGAAAATCCCCGAGTCGTCACACTCCGGCTCCTGTTCGGGTACACAGAGCGAGAATTCAGAATGTCCAATTCATCTAACAAGCACATCTTTCGGGACTTGTGGGAGGAAACCGCAGCACCCGGAGGAAACCCACAACAGACACAGGGAGACTGTACAGACACCGCACAGACAGTGACCCAAGCCGGGAACCGAACCCAGGTCCCTGGCGCTGTGAAGCAATGGCTAACCACCGTGCCGACTAGAGAGCTAGCATGGACTCAATGGCCCGAATGCCCGTCTCTGCCCATAATTTATATATTTTAAAAAATAAATTTAGAGTACCCAATTAATTTTTTCCAATTAAGGGGCTATTTAGCATGGTCAATCCACCTCTCCTTCACATCTTTGGGTTGCGGGGGCGAAACCCACGCAGACATGGGGAGAATGTGAAAACTCCATATGGACAGTGACCCAGAGCTGGCTTAGAACCTGGGACCACAGCGCCGTGAGGCAACAGTGCGACTCACCGCACCACCGTGCTGCCAGCTGACTCTGCCATTTCTGTCTCATCTCACCTTGTAATTTAACCCCGGAGCGGTTCACATATCACTCAGGTAAATCTGTGCTACACTCCCTCCGAGGCCATTCTATCCTTCCCCAGGTTTGTTGCCCAGAACTGAAAACATGTAAGGTACTGAGGAGGGTATCAAGGTCGTAGGAGTGTACCAGCAGACAGAAAGGTGGGTTGAAGTGTGTCTATTTCAATGCAAGGAGCATCCGGAATAAGGTAGGTGAACTTGGAGCGTGGATTGGTACTTGGGACTACGATGTTGTGACCATTACGGAGACATGGGGAGGAATTCTCCGACTCCCCGCAGGGTTGGGAATCGCCTGGGGCTGGTGCAATCCCGCCCCCGCCATGGCCGGAATTCTCCGCCACCCGGGAATCGGCGGGAGCGGGAATCACGTCCCGCCGATCAGTGTGCCCCCCGCGGCGATTCTCCGGCCCGCGATGGGCCGAAGTCCCGCCGCTGACAGGCCTCTCCCGCTGGCGGGAATTGGAGCACCTCTGGTGCCAGCGGGAGCAGGCGGCGCCAACGGGCCCCGGGTCCTGGGGGGGTTGCGGGGCGATCGGACCCCGGGGGGGTTGCGGGGCGATCGGACCCCGGGGGGGGTGCCCCCACGGTGGCCTGGCCCGCGATCGTGGCCCACCGATCGGCGGGTGGGCCAGTGCCGTGGGGGCACTCTTTTTTTTCCGCCGCTGCCACGGCCTCCACCATGGCTGAGGCGGAAGAGACCCCCCCCCTACCGCGCATGCGCCGGTGGTAACGTCAGCAGCCGCTGAGGCACCGGCGCATGCACGGACCGGCGAAGGCTTTTCGGCCAGCCCCAACGCCGGGCGACAAAGGCGGTTGGCACCGGTTTTGGCGCCAGCCGGCGCTGCAGAAACCACTCCGGCGCGGGCCTAGCCCCTAAAGCGGCGGAGAATTCTGCACCTTTGGGGAGGCCCGACGCCGGAGTGGTTGGTGCTACACCGCAACGCCGGGACCCCCCGCCCCGCCGGATAGGGGAGAATCCCGGCCATGGTTAGAACAGGGACAGGAATGGTTGTTGGAAGTTCCGGGGTATAGATGTTTCAGTAAGAGTAGGGAAGGTGGTAAAAGAGATGGATGAGTATCATTATTAATCAAGGATAGTTTAACGGCTGCAGAAAGGCAGTTCGAAGGGGATCTGCCTACTGAGGTAATATGCGCCAAAGTTAGAAATAGGAAAGGAGCGGTCACATTGTTAGGAGTGTTCTATAGGCCCCCAAATAGTAATAGAGATGTGCAGGAAGAAATTGCAAAACAGATTATGGATAGGTGTGGAGGTCTCAGGGTAGTTGTCATGGGTGACTTTAACTTTCCAAATATTGATTGGAAACTTTATAGGTTGAACAGTTCGGAGGGGGGCAGTTTTTGTACAGTGTGTGCAAGAGGGTTTCCTGACACAATATATGGATAGGCCGACAAGAGGGGGGGCACATTGGATTTAGTACTAGGTAATGAACTGGGCCAAGTGTTAGATTTGTTTGTGGGAAAGCACTTTGTAGATAGTGACCACAATTCGGTGTCTTTCACTTTTGCACTGGAGGGGGATAGGGCCATACGGCAGGGCAAGGTTTATAATTGGGGGAGGGGTAATTATGATGCGATTAGGCAAGAATTAGGGAGCATAAGATGGGAACAGATACTGTCAGGGAAAGGCACAAATGAAAAGTGGAGCTTGTTCAAGGAACAAATACTGTGTGTCCTTGATAGGTTTGTCCCTGTCAGGCAGGGAGGAAATGGCCGTGTGAGGGAACCATGGTTCACAAAAGAGGTTGAATGTCTTGTCAAGAGGAAAAAGGAAGCATATGTAAGGATGAGAAAACAAGGTTCAGTTCGCTTGAGGGTTACAAGGTACCAAGGAATGTGCTAAAAAAAAGGGCTTAGGAGAGCTAGGAGGGGGCATGAGAAGTCCTTTGCGGGTCGGATCAAGGAAAACCCCAAGGATTTTTGCACTTATGTGAGGAATAAAAGAATGACCAGGGTGAGGTTAGGGTTGGTCAAGGATAGTAGTGGGATATTGTGCATGGAGTCAGAAGAAATAGGAGAGGCGTTGAATGAATACTTTTCTTCAGTGTTCACCAAGGAGAGGGGCCATGTTTTTGAGGATGAGAGTGTGATACAGGCGGGTAGACTGTAGGAGGTAGATGTTCTGAGGAAGGATGTATTAGCAATTTTGAAAAACTTTAGGGTCGACAAGTCCCCTGGGCCAGATGGGATATATCCTTGGATTCTTTGGGAAGCAAGGGATGAGATTGCAGAGCCTTTGGCTTTGATGTTTGGGTCCTCACTGTCCACGGGGATAGTGCCAGAGGACTGGAGAGTGGCGAATGTTGTTCCTCTGTTCAAGAAAGGGAATAGGAATGACCCTGGGAATTATAGGCCGGTTAGTCTTACTTCGGTGGTCGGTAAGTTAATGGAAAAGGTCCTGAAGGATAGGATTTATGACCATTTGGAAAGATGCAGCTTCATCCGGGATAGACAACATGGATTTGTGAAGGGTAAGTCTTGTCTCACAAATTTGATTGAATTGAGGAGGTAACTAAGTGTGTCGATGAAGGTAGAGCAGTTGATCTTGTATACATGGATTTTTGTAAGGCGTTTGATAAGGTTCCCCATGGTCGGCTTATGAAGAAAGTAAGGAGGTGTGGGATAGAAGGAAATTTGGCCAATTGGATAAGTAACTGGCTATCATATAGAAGACAGAGGATGGTGGTGGATGGAAAATGTTCAGACTGGAGACCAGTTACCAGCGGTGTACCACAGGGATCAGTGCTGGGTCCTCTGCTATTTGTGATTTTTATTAATGACTTGGAGGAGGGGGCTGAAGGATGGGTCAGTAAATTCACTGATGACACCAAGATTGGTGGAGCAGTGGATGAGGTGGAGGGCTGGTGTAGGCTGCAAAGAGGCATTGACAGGATGCAGAGCTGGGCCGAAAAATGGCAGATGGAGTTTAACCCTGATAAGTGCGAGGTGATTCATTTTGGTAGAAAAAATTTGAATGCGGATTACAGCGTCAACGGCAGGGTTCTGAGGAATGTGGAGTATCAGAGAGATCTTGGGGGTTCATGTCCACAGATCTCTGAAGGTGCCACTCAAGTGGACAGAACCGTGAAGAAGGCCTATAGTGTGTTAGCATTTATTAACAGGGGGCTTGAGTTCAAGAGCCACAGGGCTATGCTGCAACTGTACATGACCCTGGTGAGACCACATTTGGAGTATTGTGTGCAGTTCTGGACACCTCAGTATAGGAAGAATGTGGAAGCATTGGAAAGGGTGCAAAGGAGATTTACCAGGATTCTGCCTGGTTTGCAGGATCGATCTTATGAGGAAAGGATGAGGAAGCTAGGGCTTTTCTCTTTGGAGCGGAGGAGGATGAGACGACTTAATAGAGGTTTATAAGATGATGGGGGGGATAGATAGATTGGACGTTCAGAGACTATTTCCTCGGGTGGATGTAGCTGTTACAAGAGGGCATAACTATAAGGTTCAGGGTGGGAGATATAGGAGGGATGCGCGTGGTAGGTTCTTTACTCAGAGAGTGGTTAAGGTGTGGAATGGACTGCCTGCTGTGATAGTGGAGTCATCATAGAATTTACAGTGGAGAAGGAGGCCATTCAGCCCATCGAGTCTGCACCGGCTCTTGGAAAGAGCACCCTACCCAAGGTCAACAACTCCACCCTATCCCCATAACCCAGTATCCCCACCCAACACTAAGGGAAATTTTGGATACTAAGGACAATTTATGATGGCCAATCCACCTGATCTGCACATCTTTGGACTGTGGGAGGAAACCGGAGCACCCGGAGGAAACCCACACACACACGGGGAGGATGTGTAGACTCGGCACAGACCCAAGCCGGATCGAACTTGGGACCCTGGAGCTGTGAAGCGATTGTGCTATCCACAATGCTACCGTGCTGCCCACTTTAGGATTCCTGAGTCGGACACTTTAGGAACTTTCAAGCGGTTATGGGATAGGCACATGGAGCACACCAGAATGACAGGGAGTGGGATAGCTTGATCTTGGTTTCGGACAATGCTCGGCACAACATCAAAGGTCGAAGGACCTGTTCTGTGATGTACTGTTGTATGTTCTATGTGCAGTTCTCCAGGTTTGGCCTAACCAGTTTGTGAATCTCGGGGCTTTTCCAGTCATACTGAGACCTGAAATCTTCCCTCACAGACAGAACAGTAAAATCTTTTACCTTCCACACCAGATGCTGCTGAAATTCAGTTTCTAATGAATCGAGTGACTCTGTCAGATTGCGATGTGACGTTTGGTTTGTGTTTCCCGTCTGTTAAACCTCCACTTCCAGTATCCTGTAAATTTACAGAAACCTCACTGTCAGTTTAGGATAGAAATTCACAACATTCTCTCCTCGCCAACTTTGAGTAAATGTATTCCTGGAGGTTTGATCACATGACCTGCCCCCATCCTCCAGCCATTAATCGGTCGACACATCCATCCTTGTGACACACTGCCTTCCTCGGCCAATTGGGAAGTAAAAGGACTCATTACCTTACAGGACAGTGATTTGTCAGCCAAACAACCTTTATCCCATTTTCAATATTTTATATCCGCTGAAGAGAAATATTCAAAAATATTTTTGACTGTCCCAATGACTTTCCAGACACCCAGGTATGAATCTCACTGAGGCAGAAGGTAAAATTTGAATTCATTTAAAGTTTACTGATGACCATGAAATCATTGTCGATTGTTGCAAAGACCCACCTGGTTCACTGATGTCCTTCAGTGAAGGGAATCTTCTATCCTTACCTGGTCTGGCCTACATGTGACTCCAGATCCACAGTCAGCTGGTTGACCCTTAAAATGCTCTCTGAGATACACTCAGTTCAAGGGCAATTAAGGATGGGCAGTGAATGCTGGCCCAGCCAGCGACACCCACATCCCGTGAATGAATAGAGAAGAAAATCTGACATCCTTACCTGGTCTGGCCGACACGATTCCAAACCACAGCAATGTGGTTGACTCTTTAAATGCCCTCTGAGATGGCCGAGCCAGCCACTCGGTTTGAGGGAAATTAGGAATGGGCAATAAATGTTGGCTCAGCCAGTGACTCCCACAAATGATTAAAACAAAATCCTGGCGACTCCAGTCAGTAAATCCGGGAGAGTTGGTATCCGCTCCAGGCTCGCAGCGCATGCGCACTGCGGCACCTTGTCCTCTGCAAAGATGGCAGCTGGTAACCCGGGCCTGTCACCGCTCAGCTCTCACTCTATTCGGTGCTGTTTAAGACGGGACCGTTAACATTTTGCTCGGGAGTTCAAGCCCCCACAGGGTATTTATGTAGCCTCCCGTCTCACTCCGCAGCTTCTATTGGTCCCCGGCCACCCACCGGCTCCAATCCTGAAAGTTGCTCAATTGTTTCTTCTTTCCCGCTCCTCGCACCATCAGCGACAACCTGAACTGTGCATGCGCCGGTCACAGCCCGAACGCCGCATGCTCCAGTCACAGCCGGACTCTGCGCATGTGCGAGAAGCTTCTGTCATGTGGATAGAGCATATTCTCAGCTGCAATCCATGTTGGGTAATAAACCCGCCATGGAAATGGATATTTTTTATATAAATTATGCTTTGCAAAATGATTACGATTAGTAACAGTGGGCCAAGGCAACACCCACATCCCAAGAACAAATTAAATTGCCCCTTGATTGGAAAACAATATAAATTTATATTTTTTTTTAATTCTGAGGGATCAAAATAGTTTGGATAGGAAGGTCCTATTCCCTTTGGTTGAGGGATATATATAAAAGGGGGCAGATATTTAGGGAAGGACTATGAGGTTTAGAGGGTGGTGAGGATCTGTGACATGCTGCCTGAAATGATGGCAGAAACGCTCATAACATTTCAAACGTATTTAGATAGACATCTGGATTGATGTAACCCAAAAGATTGCAGACTAAAATCTGGAAATTGGGATTAGGCTGAATACCTACTTTGTAGCCACGATGAGCTGAATGAAATGCAACCGGAACAACAAACTTCAATAAAATCCCGGATAGTAACTCTTACTACGAACAAGGTCAGCAGCTTGCCCACTTTAGCTGCCAAGTATGTTAATGTGGTAATTTTAAAATTTACCTGCATACACAAGAGTACAACAGCAAATTGTTTAACGTCTCCAATGTGATCGGTGTAATTAGTCTCAAATTTAACCTGGAATGGTCATTAAAAGTTTCCTAGTCACTCTGATATCTGAAATCTTTGTCCTCAGACAGAACAGACAAACCATTTTACCTCCCAACGATATTCCGGTCCTGATGAATCGAGTAACTCAGTCAGGTGATGATGTGATGTTTGGTTTGAAGTTCCCGTTAGTAAATCCTCCTCTTTCTAAAGGAATTTCCAAAGGAATTTCACTCTCAGTACTGGAGAGAAATTCAGGAGATTCTGTCTTCCGGCTTCCGGTTCCTGGATGCCCGCGCATGCGCCCTGCTGAACAATTCCGCTGAGAAAGATGGCGGACGCGCAGGCGGCCTGCGGCATATCGCCCCCTAAACAGATGACAGCCGTTAACAGGGGCCGATCAGAGATAAAATCACAGATGCGGCCGCCCCATTCGGTACAAACACCGAACTGTATCAAAATTGTCGGAACCAATTTATCAGCCTGAGGAACGTAACTGAATAATGGCGGATAAGGCTACCCAGAATGCCGGGCGCGGAGGAATACGCCCTATCTCCATCACAGGAGCCAGAACGCGCAGGCGCGAGTATGCCCCACCCCCGAAAGTATCCTCTGCGCAGAGCAGGCGCGGTGCTGCTCCGGGCTGAGCGCAGCCGCAGTAAGAGTAAGTGTGGCTCCCAGAGGCTGAATGAGAGCCGCCGCGAGCGGGGACAATGGTGAGAACCCAAACCCCCCCAATAAGACCCATTGGTTTTATTGTCAGTCTGCAGACAGGAGTTGGAGAACTGAACCCAGGCAGAGGAGAGGGAGGGAGAAAACTGGGAGTGGAGGAAAGAGATGGTGAGATGGGTTTGTGTTTCAGCCCAGGGAGGAGGGAGAGTGTGTGGGACGGGGATTTACAGCTTTGGAGGAACAAGAGAGGGAAAAATGTTCCAGAGAAACTAGAATTGCCTGATCAGAATTTCTGTCTTGGACTGACAGTGATGGCTTTTGTAAACTCCTTTTACAGGATATTAGAAGTGGAGAATTGGCTGACAGAAAACTCAAACCAAACATCACATCGAAACCTGACAGCCACTCTTTTCATTAGGAGCTGAATATGATCAGTCTTTGAATTTGGAGTGAGAAATGTTTGTTCTGTTTCAGCAGTGTGACAGCAAAAGCACCCGAGGGTTCCAATGGACTAACTGTGGAGAGAGCTTTAACCAGTTAGACATCCTCAAACAAAGTATCGCATCATTCACTGCAGGGAGAAATTATACGCATGTTTTGTGTGTGAACAAGGCTTCAACCGGGAGAGAAACTCTCACCATGGAGAAACCGTGGAAATGTGCAGACTGTGGGAAGGGATTTAGTTACCCATCACAACTGGAAGTTCATCGGCACAGTCACACTGGGGAGAGACCGTTCATCTGCTCCATTTGTGGGAAGGGATTCACTCTTCTGACACCAGCGAGTTCACACTGAGGAGAGGCCATCCAACTGTTATATCTGTGGAAAGAGATTTACTCAGTCATCCCACCTGCTAACACACCAGCGAGTTCACAAGTGACGACAAGGTTTAGGTTATACCCTTATTGATGCTGTTAGTCATGTACAGGACTGAATAATGTTCACTCTGACAGTCTTAATCTGCTGATGAGGTTTATTATTCTGAATAAATGTGAAATAAATCAACTTTGTTTAAAACGTTGTTGCAGATCTTTATCTTTCCCACCTGAGTGTTTAACATCACCTGCCTGGGGCTCAGAAAGGACAATCTGGGGGAGGATCACACAGCAGGAACAGAACTTCAGCCTGGACACAGTCCTTCAGGGTCACACTGAGAGGGACAAATTACACTTTCATCTCTCTTGACTGTCAGCAAAGTACCTGTGTGGGTTAATCCTGAGGCGTATAAGAAATGTGTCCCAATCACTCTCTTCCATAGCTCAGAGCTCCTAGACATAGAACAGAAGCTCCTTTACAACTGTTAACAGTCAGGAAGAACAATGGTGAATGCTGGAAACGTGCTGTCAAATCTGAGATTGGTGGAAAACTGTGATGTTCTTGATTGAATGTAAAGCAGCTAGTTTAAGTTTGTGTGACAGTCACAATGAATTAATTGAATAGAAACCTACTTAAAATAGATTGGTTGAATTCTACGTTAAAATAGCAGCTGTTAACTGCTGGGACAATTAGACAACAGTTTGATTCTTGGATAAAGAAGAAGCTCCAGTGTGTGTCCAAGAACTCCCAGTTTTACTGAGGTGTGGTTCCCACATTCTGTCCTTTAAAATAAACCTCAGCCCTACCAGCCTTTAACAATCAGAAACATAACAGAGAAAAAGGTGAAGCTGTGTCTGCCCCTTTAACTGGGAGCTGAGCAGTGTCAGAGTCCCGACTGTCCCCTGAAGACTGAGTGATGTGTTCAGCTGAAGATTCCTCTTGGCTGTTTTCTGCGTGGTCTCCTTATTCTGATCATTCTCAGTGATTGGATTGGAGTTGTTTATTGTCACGTGTACCGAGGTACAGTGAAAAGTATTTTTCTGCAAGCAGCTCAACAGATCATTCAGTACATGGAAGAAAAGGGAATTAAACAAAATTCAAGAAAATACATAATAGGACAACACATGATATCCTCGGGTATGTGAACCTGCTCTCCTGTCTCATTCACTGAACATCTCTCTTCTCTCTCAGATTCTCACTTAACCTCTCTCCACTCTCACACTCACTCATTTCACATATCTCCCACCTCTCTATCTTTCTCTCTGACACTCTCTGTTCACCTTTATATTTACAGAGCGCCTAAATTCACTAAACTTTTCTCTCTCTCATTATCTCTCTCTGAAGAAGCGCCGAACACACTGAACCTGTCCGCTTTCTGAGTGAACATCTCATTTATGGAGACTCAATATTTTCTCTCTCTTCCTCTCACTTTCTCTCTCTCTCTGATTGGCCCTGACTCACTTTTAATCTCCTATTTTCTAATAACCTACTTTGAGGAAAATTTAAGTTTCTATAATGTCCCCTCATTTCTCCCAGTGATATCCTCAGTCCATCTTCAGTAAATATGTTAAAAATCTAAATAACCTCATATTTTAATGTTTAAAATGAGAATGGAGGTGAATGTAATGCTGAGACTGGCAGCAATCTGTGTGGGTGTTCTTGATGCTGTCAGAGTGAGTTCACCCTCACAGGCAGGAAGACTGTTCACGGTGATAACATGAAACTGACGCCTGCTGTTTCATTCTCAGGTAACACAACTTCTTGTTTCTCTGCTGCCAGTTTCAAGCCACACATCTCACTTCTGAGCAGAAAATAAATCCAGGGACCACAATCTGGTGGGACCATCTGTCAGTGCGGCTTATATCTGCCACAGAGTCAGGGCAGAGTCACACAGATCACATTGTGGTGACATTTACAAATGAGCCGGTTATTTCTGTTCAGAGTCCCCATTCCCGGACAGAACCTGCTGTGTCTGCGGACCAGTCACTGAGTTCCCTCTGCTCTCTGTAGCTGGCAACTGATAACCTGCTCCCTTATATTTTATATCATTCTTTCTGTGTTACTTGTTTCCTCTATTTTTCAACTTTAATCTCTCGCCACCTCATCTTTCTGCTGTTTAAAATCTCAGTTTTTCTCACAGTTCTTCTGTCTCTCCTTTCCTCTGTATCTCTCTCTCTCGATATCTGTATGTTCCTATTTAATAGAGGTGTTGAATTTCATGAACGAGTTGTAATAGATTAAAGAAAGAAAGAGGGAGAAAACCAGTAAATGTTGGAAAAACTCAGCAGTTCTGGCAGCATCGGTACTGAGAGAAACAGAGTTAACGTTTCGAGTCCCTGTGACTCAGAGCAGGAGAAACCGGGATTGTCCCTCTGTGATCAGGGAAGGTGAAGGGGAGATTTAATAGAGGTGTTTAAAATGAGGAAGGATTTGTGATGGTGTCGATGGGGAGAAACTGTTTCCCAAGAGCAGGAGGGTGTCTAACGAGAGAGCATAGAGATTTAAGATATTTGACAACAGAACCCAAGGGGGTGATGAGGAGAATTGTTTTTACACAGTGATGTGATGTGATCTGGAATTCACACTGACAGGCTGCTGGAAGCAGATTTCACTAACTTTCAAAGGGAGTAACACTTGTAGAGGGTAAATTGGCAGTATTATGGTGAATTAAATGAATTCGACAGTTCACTCATAGAATCTCTACAGTGCAAAATTAGGCCATTCGGCCCATTGAGTTTGCACTATACCTAGGCGCAATGCCCCATCCTATACCTGTAGCCCCACCTAACCAATGCATTTTTGGACACCAAGGGGAAGTTGATCATGACCAATCCACCTAAGCTGTAAATCTTTGAATGGTTGTAGGAAACCCATGCAGACACTGAAAGAAAGTGCAAGCTCCACACAGTCACCCAAGGCTGGAATTGAACCAGGGTCCATGGTACTGTGAGGTAGCAATGATGCCTTTGTGACAGTCTGAATTTTCTCTCCTGATGTTTAACATTTGATCTTTTCAATCACAATGTGTCTCAAAGAGAAGATTTAAACTTTGGTTTTAGCTGTCATATATATTTCCTGTGTGACTGTAAATCGAGAACCACTAGAATGATTTCAGTTCCTCTCCAGGTGCACCTCAGATACCAGAAATACCTGGAGTTCCCCATGTCCTCATTGCTCTCATCTTGGATAGAACAGTTCTGAATCAGGTGGAGTCAGTCACACGTGCCTCTGTCATGGTATTTCCATTCCTATTTTATCATACTGCTCCCAGTGACACTGACTATAGCACAGAAACATCAAATTATCATTGCTACCTTGCATCTTGCCCTCTTATTATTGTCTAATGATAACAGTGACAGAGTAACACACACTGGATTTGGACTGACAGGCAGGTTATTGTCTGATAATAACAGTGACATAATTATTATCTGGGAAGCAACAGTGCTACCCACTGTGCTACCATGCCGCCCTAGATTGGCCCAGGTAGCGTGATATTTTAGAGAGGTCGGTGCAGATTTGATGGGCCGAATGGCCCCCTTCTGCACTTTAGCGACTCTTATGATTCTACATTGAATCTAATGATATGTTCACTCACACACTACAGTCTGACTTATTATTGGAACATACACTGTGTTTGTTACTCTCAAAGTGAGTGAATCCTTTGCTGTTTCCCCTCTGGGTCCCATCTCCACTATTATTGTCCTGATTGTCCCACTGAGACTCTCACTGTTATTATTGGACAATCAGCTAATCAGCCTGAGCCTGTGGCCGCTCTCACCATCTGGAACCGTCACAATGCCCGGGTGATTGACGGCAGCTCCGGACCAATAGGAGGTGGAGGAGCGGGTCTGGAGGACGATCGGGAGCGGCTGGTCCTCCAACCAATCGGAGAGAATGAGGGGAGGGGTCCACTGTGATTCAAGCATGCGCAATGTGGGTAATGGCGAAGGAGAAGGGCGTGTTCTTCAGATCCAAAATTCGTAAGGGGCGTTTAACAATATGGAGAGAGCGAGAGATCGCGGGGGTGGGCGGAAACGTTGTGTAAAGCTGTTGTAAGTTGCAATCCTCGGTAAAGGGTTTTCGGGACCCGGGTTGTACCCAGCGGGGCTGCAGCTCCTCATCTTCGGCTCGGGTTAACGGCCGCCATCTTTATTGAATGTGCATCAGGGCGCATGCGCGTTTCTCATCTTTGTCGGGGCGATGTTTCAATGAGTGGGAGGAGCTTGTTCCCCATTGTTCAGAATGGAGACAACTTGTCCATCAAACTGGATTAGTCTTTCAGTCCCAATGTTTTATTGATGATGCAAAGCGGTGACAGAGATGGAAAGAAAAGGAAGCCAATCCTGCTCTCCGGATTTCACTGTCTCATTGGACATCCTGCCCCATGTGTCCAAAGCTCTGCGGCTCTGTTCAGCCACATGAAGACCCAGGGCAGAAACTCTCAGCCCTGAGGAGACGTCACGGCCTCACGGTAGCATGGTGGTTAGCATCAATGCTTCACAGCTCCAGGGTCCCAGGTTCGATTCCCGGCTGGGTCCACTGTCTGTGTGGAGCCTGCACGTCCTCCCCGTGTGTGTGTGGGTTTCCTCCGGGTGCTCCGGTTTCCTCCCACAGTCCAAAGATGTGCGGGGGTTAGGTGGATTGGCCATGCTAAATTGCCCGTAGTGTAAGGTTAATGGGGGGATTGTTGGGTTACGGGTATACGGGTTACGTGGGTTTAAGTAGGGTGTCATTGCTCGGCACAACATCGAGGGCCGAAGGGCCTGTTTCTGTGCTGTACTGTTCTATGTCACCCTCAAATCGAGGGACTGCTGATGATAATGAGGGTCAGTGCGCAGCGGGGGGCATGAGCGGTTCATCCTGGACCATAAGCAGTAAGGGAAAATGTTGTGAATTTCTATCCTGGACTGACGGTGGTTAATTTTGGAAACTCCTTTTACAGGGGGTTAGTAGGAGAGGATTTACACACAGCAAATTCAAACCAGGAGAAATGTTTATCTTTCCTGAATTTCCTGAAGGAAAATGTTAATGGTTTTTCAGTTTTTTTCTGAAACAGCACTGAACAGAGTGACAGCTGAGCCGTGACAGGCCCTGGTTACCGGCCGTCATCTTTACAGAGGACAATGCGCCGCAGGAAGGGGCTGGTTTAGCACAGTGGGCTAAGACAGCTGGCTTGTAATGCAGAACAGGGCCAGCAGCGCGGGTTCAGTTCCCGTACCAGCCTCCCCGAACAGGTGCTGTAATGTGGTGACTAGGGACTTTTCACAGGAACTTCATTGAAGCCTACTTGTGACAATACGTGATTATTATTATTATGCGCTGCGAGTCTGGCCGGATGCCAACTCTCCCGGATTGACTGACTGGAGTCTCCAGGATTTTATTTTAATCATTTGTGGGAGTCACTGGCTGGGCCAACAGTTATTGTCCATCCCTAATTTCCCTCAAACCGAGTGGTTGGCTCGGCCATCTCGGAGGGCATTTAAAGAATCAACCACATTGCTGTGGTTTGGAATCGTGTCGGCCAGACCAGGTAAGGATGGCAGATTTTCTTTTCTATTCATTCCCGGGATGTGGGTGTCACTGGTTGGGCCAGCATTCACTGCCCAGCCCTAATTGCCCCTGAACTGAGTGTATCTCAGAGAGCATTTTAAGAGTCAACAAGCTGACTGTGGATCTGGAGTCACATGTAGGCCAGACCAGGTAAGGATAGAAGATTTCCTTCACTGAAGGACAGGAGTGAACCGGATGGATCTTGCAACAGCCAACAATGGCTTCATGGTCATCAGTAAACTTTCAATGAATTCAAATTTTACCTTCTGCCTTAGTGAGATTCATACCTGGGTCTCTGGAAAATCATTAGGACAGTAAAGAAGATTTTTGAACATTTCTCTTCAGTGGATATAAAAATATTGAAGATGGGATAAAGGTTGTTTGGCTGACAGTCAATCACTATTCTGTAAGGTAATGAGTCCTTTTGCTTCCCAATTGGCCGTGGAAGGCAGTGTGTCACAAGGATGGATGTGTTGACCGATTAATGGCTGGAGGATGGGGGCAGGTCATGTGATCCAACCTCTAGGAATACGTTTAATCAAAGTTGGCGAGGAGAGAATGTTGTGAATTTCTATCCTGAACAGACAGTGAGGTTTCTGTAAATTTACAGGATACTGGAACAGGAGGTTTAACAGACGGGAAACACAAACCAAACATCACATCGCGATCTGACAGAGTCTCTCGATTCATCAGAACCTGAATATCAGCAGCATCTGGGTGTGGAAGGTAAAAGGTTTGTCTGTTCTGTCTGTGAGGGAAGATTTCAGGTCTCGGTGTGATTGCAAAAGCCCCAAGATTCACAAACAATGGTTAGGCCTGAGGAAGGATGAAATGGGCCTTGGAGCGAGTGCAGCACAGATTTACCTGAGTGATATCTGAACCCCCCCCCCGGGGTTAGATTACAAGGCAAGATTAGACAAAAATGTCACAGTCAGCTGTCAGCACGGTGGCGCAGTGAGTAACACTGCTGCCTCACAGCGCCGAGGTCCCAGGTTTCGATCCCGGCTCTCGGTCACTGTCCGGTGTGGAGTCTGGACATTCTTCCCGTGTTGCGGGGTTTCGCTCCCAAAACCCAAAGATGTGAAGGCTAGTTGGATTGACCATGCTAAATTGCCCCTTAATTGGAAAAAATGAATTGGGGTACTCTAAATTTATTTTTAAAAGTTTAAAGGAACATTATGGCCAGAGAAGGGCATTCGGTCCATTGAGGTCCATGCTAGCTCACTAATCGGCACAATGGTTAGCACTGTTTGCTTCACAGCGCCAGGGACCCGGGTTTGATTCCCGGCTTGGGTCACTGTCTGTGTGGAGTCTGCACGTTCTCCCCGTGTCTGCATGGGTTTCCTCCAGGGTGCTGCGGTTTCCTCCCACAAGTCCTGAAGACGTGCTTGTTAGGTGAATTGGACATTCTGAATTCTCGCTCAGTGTACCCGAACAGGTGCCGGAGTGTGACGGCTTGGGATTTTCACAGTAACCTCATTGCAGTGTTAATGTAAGCCGACTTGTGGCACTAATAAATATTATTATTATCTGGAGCAATCCAGTCAGAGTCATTCTCCTGCTCTGTCTCTGTATCCTCACAGCTTTATTTCTCTCAGGTTTCTATCCAATTTAAAAAAAAAATAATTTATTGTGTCTATTTCCAAACACTGTCCTGGGCAGCAAGTGCCACTGGCTGTGTAAAAACATTCTTCCTCATACATCCTGGACCAATGTAGAAAATAGGAGCAGGAGGAGACCATTTGGCCCTTCGAGCCTACTCCACCATTCATTGCGATCAGACCTGATTAGGCTCAATAACCTAATCCCGCTTTCCCCCCATATCCTTTGATCCCCTTCACCCTCGTGCCTGTATCTAACTACTTCTTGAAAACATGCAATGTTTTGGCTTTAATTGGCAGCACGGTAGCATTGTGGATAGCACAAATCGCTTCACAGCTCCAGGTCCCAGGTTCGCTTCCGGCTTGGTTCACTGTCTGTGTGGAGTCTGCACAACTCCCCGTGTGTGCGTGGGTTTCCTCCGGTTGCTCCAGGTTCCTCCACGTCACAAAGATGTGCAGGTTAGGTGGATTGGCCATAATAAATTGCCCTTAGTGTCCAAGATTGCCCTTAGTGTTCGGTTGGGTTATGGGGATCGGGTGGAGGTGTTGACCTTGGGTAGGGTGCTCTTTCGAGAGCCGTGCAGACTCGATGGGCCGAATGGCCTCCTTCTGCACTGTAATTCTCTGCTAATTAAAGTTCCTGCAGCGAACGAAATTCCACAGGCCTCACCACTCTCCTGGTTGAAAACATTCTCCTCCTCCTCTGGTACTAAATGGTCTACGCCCGTATCCTCAGACTGTGACCCCTATTGTGGACACAACACTATTGGGAACATCCTTCTTGAATCGCGATTCTGTTTCAACACACCTGTTTTTTTTTAAAACATAAATTTAGAGAGCCCAATTTTTTTTGTGCAATTAGGGGCAATTTTTAGTATGGCCAATCACAAGAGGAAACATCCTGCTCCACATCCACCCTGTCAAGACCCCTCAGGATCTTGTATCGTTCAATCCAGGTTTTACCCAAAACTTTAAATCTGTTTCCTGACTGCTTGTACGATCAGTGAATGGAAACAGAGTTTCTTTGTCCACCCGTTGGAAATCTGGCATAATCTTGTGTCCCTGAATCAAATCTCCCCTCAACCTCCTTTGCTGGAACCATTCTGGTAAATCTCCTCTGAACCTTCTCAAGAACCTTCACATCCTTCCTGAAGAGTGGTGACCAGAGCTTTATAAAGATTCATAGAATAGAATTAGAACCATAGAATTCCTACAGTGCAGAAGGAGACCATTCGGCCCATCGGGTCTGCACCTATTCTCTGAAAGGGCACCCTGCCTAGGCCCACACCCCTACCCTGTCCCTGTGACCCCCATAGCCCCATCTAACCTGCACATCCCTGGACACTAAGGGCAATTTATCCTGGCCAATGCACCTAACTTTCCCTTCTTTGGACTGTTGGACTGAGCACCAGGTGGAAACCCACGCAGACAAGGGAGAAACTCCACACAGTCACCAAGACCGGAATTGAACCAGAGTCGCTGGTGCTGTGAGGCAAGAGTGCTAACCACTGTGCCACCAGAAGCATAGTCTGGTATCAATATTACTGTTTATGAAGCTCAAGATTGAATTTGCTTTGCCAACTACTCTCTTAATCTGTCTTGTAGATATACAAAATCCCTCTTAACCTCTTTCTCTCTCCTCCCAAAGAGGTCAATTGGGTTTTATAACGATCCAGCCATTTTCATGGTCACTTTTTCCCAGTGCCGGCCCCACAAGTGACCAGATTCATTCAGCTCAATTTCACAACCTTTGTGTTTTTGTGGGTTCTCTCTCATTCCCTATTTTCTGTTTTTCAATCAGTTTCACAGGGTGTTCGAAGGGGAGGCCCCAAAGTCCGGAAACTCAAAACAAGCATCAGAACAGGATCTGACAGAGTCCTAATTGATCATATCCTGAATATCAACGTACTTTGAACATGGAAGGAAAAAGCATCGTTCACAGCGGGGAGCAACCGTACACGTGTTGTGTGTGTGGACGAGGATTCACTCGATCATCAGGCCTCACAAGCCACAAATGCAGTCACACTGAGGAGAAACCGTGGAAATGTGCGGACTGTGGGAAAGGATTCACTTACCCATCCAGCCTGGAAACTCATCGACGCAGTCACACTGGGGAGAGACCATTCACCTGCTCCAAGTGTGGGAAGGGATTTACTCAGTTAACGGCCCTGCGGAGTCACCAGCGAGTTCACACTGGGGAGAGACCATTCACCTGCTCAAGGTGGAAAGGGGATCATTCGGTCATCCGACTGCTGAGTCACCAGCGGTTCACACTGATGAGAGACCGTTTCAATGTCCAGACTGCGGGAAGTGCTTAAAAGTTCTGGGATCTGATCAGCCATCAACGTGTTCATACTGACGTGAAACCGTTTAGGTGCTCTCACTGTGGGACTGGGTCAGACGATCATCTGCCCTCATTGTACATCAGCTCGTTCACACTGATGAGAGGCCATTTCAATGTTCAGACTGCGGAATGCTACAAAAGTTCTGGGGAACTGATGCACCATCAACGTGTTCACACTGACGAGAAACCGTTTAGGTGCTCTCACTGTGGGACTGGTTTCAGACGATCATCTGCCCTCATTGTACACAGCGCGTTCACACTGATGAGAGACCATTTCAATGTTCAGACTGCAGGACGTCTACAAAAGTTCTGGGGAACTGATGCACCATCAACGTGTTCACACTGACGAGAAACCGTTTAGGTGCTCTCACTGCGGGACTGGGTTCAGACAATCATCTGACCTCACTGTACATCAGCAGCATTCACACTGGGGAGAAGCCATTCAACCCTTGCACCCAATGTGGGAAGGATTTCACTCAGTCATCTGAGTTGCATAGGGCACCAGCGAATTCACACTGGGAGAGACCATTCACCTGCGTGCAATGTGGGAAGGATTCACTCGGTCATCCGGCCTGCAGAAGCACCAGCGAATTCACACTGGGGAAAGGCCATTTGCCTGCACCCAATGTGGGAAAGGATTCACCGAGTCATTTTACCTCACTGTACATCAGCGAGTTCACACTGGGGAGAGGACCGTTCACCTGCTCCAAGTGTGGGAAGGGATGCACCACTTCATCCAACCTACTGAAACACCAACGAGGCCACAAGTAACCACAGTGATTGGATTTTGCTGTTCCTCACATTCAGGACTGAATAATGTTCATTGGGTCCTCTTTCTGCTGATAACAAACTCCAGCCCATTTACAGGGGCTAATATTCTGGCTAAAAGTCAAATAAATTAGATTTGTGTTAAATACGCAGTGTTTAACTTTTTTTTAATAAAAAATTTTAATTAGATGTTTTTCGGCATTGTAACAATCGAATTACAGACGAGAAAACGAAAGGGCTGTACAGTAAACCAAAGCACATAGTGCAATTGCCGTAGCCCACCCCACCCAGATCTGCCTAAATGACCCCCTATACCACATTCCCCTGACACCACCCCCCACCCCGCTGACGATTAATTCTCCGCAAAGAAGTCAATGAATGGTTGCCACCTCCGGGCGAACCCTAATAACGACCCTCTCAAGGCGAACTTGATTTTCTCTAAGCCCAGGAAACTCGCCATGTCTGACAGCCAGGCTTCCGACTTCGGGGGCTTTGACTCCCTCCAAGATAGAAGTATCCGTCTCCAGGCTACCAGGAAGCAAAGGCCAAGACGTCGACCTCTCTCCCCCTGGACCTCCGGGGCCCCTGAAACCCCAAAAATCGCCACCTCTGGACTCATTGCCACCCTCGTGTCAATACTCTGGACATGACGTCCCTCAAACCCTTACCAGTATCTCCTCAGTTTTGGACGTGCACAAACATGTGGACATGGTCTGCCGGTCCTTTCAGACACTTTATACACCTATCCGGGACACTGCCATGTGGGGCCCGGTGGCCTGGCACATGTTGCAGTCCCATCAGCACCCACATCCGCCCACAGGCCTTCCTCAATCTCCTCTCCCAACACCTCCCATTTATGTCTCAGCTCCTCGGTCTGCGTCCTCCTCCACCCCCAGGAGCTCCTTGTCAATATCCGAGACACTTCCCTCCCCCACCCATCCTCTCGACACTACCCTATCTTGGATCCCCCTCAGTGGCAAGAGTGGAAAAGATGGCACCTGCCTGCGCAAAACGTCCCGCACCTGAATACAACGGAATTCATTCCCCCTCGTCAACCCAAACTTCGCCTCCAGCGCCCTCAAGCTAGGGAAGTTCCCTTCCAAAAACAATCTCTCATCGCTCAATCCCAGCCCTCCGCCATACCCGATACCCCCGTCCAACCTCCCCGGGGCAAAAACCGATGGCTGTCACATATCGGGGACCAGACCGATGCTCTAGTTGCTCCCACGTGCCTCCTCCACTGCCCCAGATCCGAAGGGCCGCCACCACTACAGGATGGTGGAGAAGTGCGCTGGCGGGAACGGCAGAGGCAAACCGTCACAACGCCCCCAGACTGGTACCCTTACCCCTACATGAGGCTGCTCAACCCACTACCATGCCGACCCTCCCCCCACCAACCATTCCTTATCATGGCTATGTTTAGCCGCCCAATAAATAGTTTGCCTGAAATTTGGCAGTGCAAGCCCCCCTTCCCCCCTGGTTCCGCTCGAGCATCACCATCGTCACTCGCGGCGACTTGCCGCCCATACAAAACCCAAATGATCTTGCTTACCCTCTTAAAAAAAGGAACGTGGAATGAAAATGGGGAGACATTGGAACACAAGAAGAATCTCGGGAGGACCATCATTTTTAACTGTCTGTTCTCTCCAGCTAACGACTCCCACCTCCAGAACTCCCCTTCGCATTTGAATCTACCAGCCAGGACAGGTTCAGCTTGTGCAGTCGATCCCAATCCCCAGCGCCACGATATTCCTAGTACCTGAAACTGTCCCCAACTAACCGGAACGGCAGCTCCCTCAGCCGGTCCCCTTGGCCCCCTCTCCTGAACTACAAACATTTCACCTTTTGTCATATTCCATTTCTACCCCGAAAACCGGCCGAATTCCCCAGGGTCGCCATGATTCCATCCCGTCCCCGCCATCGGTCCGAAAATGTACACAAGCAGGTCACCTGTTACAATGAAAATTCTGCTCCACCCTCTTTCCCCCCCCCCCCCCCCCTCCCCGAACCAGCCCCTTCCAACCCTCTGAAGCCCTCAGAGCAATTGCCAGCGGCTCTATAGCACAAACAGCATTGTCCCTCTGGCCCTGCGGGGGGCTCCGAGCTATAGAGTTTGCTATAAAAGTCCTTGAAGCCCTGTTCACACCCGCCGCATCCCCCACCAAGTTACCGCCTCCCCACCACTTTACCTATTGCCCTAGCCGCCTCCCTCTTTCTGAGCTGCTGGGCCAGCATCCTGCTGCCTTTCTCTCCATGTCATATACCGCACCCCTCGCCTTTCTGAGCTGCTCTACTGCCTTACCCGTGGACACCACCCCAAACTCCGCCTGCAGCCTCCTCCATTCCCTCCAGAACTCCGCACTCGGGGTCCCCGCATACCTCCCGTCAATCTGCAGGATCTCCGCTAACAGTCGGTCCGTCTCTGCCCTGTCCATCTTGTCCCTGTGAGCCCGGATTGAAATCAGCTCCCCTCTCACCACTGCCTTGAGGCCTCCCACACCACCTGCTTGCTGAGACTTCCCCCATATCGTTGACCTGCAGGTAGTTATGTATACACTTCCTCACCCTCTCACACATCCCTTCGTCCGCCATCATCCCACATCCAGCCTCCACTGCGATGCTGGAACCTCTCTCTCACCACCTTAGCTCGACCCAATGTTGGGCATGGTCCGGAAATGGCAATTGGCGAACACTGCGCATCCACCACCCCTGTCAATAGATCCCTACTCAGTATTAAAAAAGCGATCCGGGAGACTTCCAGTGGCAGTTATGCAGCAGTAAGCCACACATGTGGGAGCTCCCGTTTTAAAGCGATTTTTCGGCTCTTTTGAGAGCCCAAAACGGAAATTTTTCGACGTCTCCCGGTGGGGGAAGGTGTGCTGAACGACTTTCCCTGCAGTCCATGACTCGAACTCGGAGTGGAAAGGTGGAAAAAACAGCAGCAGCTCCTCAGAAAAAACGGGGGAAGGGATCCAAGATGGCCACCGACAGAGCTCCAGAGGAGTGGAAGCTCTGGGCCCAGAAACAACAAACTGATCTCCTGCGCTGCTTTAAAGAATTCAAGGATGAAGTACTGAGCTCTCTGCAGGAAACAAACAGAAGGCTGTCAGAGATTCAGTCCACCCAGGGTGCTGCCATCAAGAAGTTGCAGACGCAGGCCATTGAACGAGAGGAGGAGGCCGTGGTCCTCGTGAGTAAGGTGGAGGGGCACGAAGCACTCCACAAGAAGTGGCAGGAACGCTTCGAGGAGCTGGATCACCGCATGAGGCGGAAAAACCTGCGGATCTTGGGCCTTGCGGAGGGCTGGAGGGATCGGACCTGACAGCCTATGTGGCTGTAATGCTGAATTCGCTAGTGGGGCCGGGTCTCTCCATCTGCCCCTGGAGCTGGAGGGAGCACACAGAGTACTGGCCAGGAGGCCTAAGGAGAATGAACCCCCGCGTGCGGTGCTGGTGAGGTTCCACCGGTTCAGTGATCGGGACTGCGTGCTGCGCTGGGCCAAGAAGGTGAAGAGCAGCAATTGGGAGAATGGGGTAGTGCGGATCTACCAGGACTGGAGTGCGGAGGTGGCTAAGCGGCAGTCCGGATTTAATCGGACGAAAGAGGTGCTTTATAGAAAAACGATAAAGTTCAGAATGTTGCAGCCCGCGCGCCTGTGGGTAACTTATTCGGACCGGCACCATTATTTCTATTCCCCGAGGAGGCGTGGGCCTTCGTGCGGACGGAGAAACTGGACTTGAACTAGGGGTTGGGGGTTGCGAGGTCGGCTGTAAGATATTAGTGCTGGATTCGGCTGTTGCTGTGTTCTCTTTTTCTTCGGTTTTTTTTCGTCTTGTTTTAGTACTTTTGCAATTTTGATATGGTTTTTACGGAGGGGTTGTTCTGCTATGTTTTTGTTTTTGTGCTTGGGCATTGTTTGGGCTGTGTATCTTGCGGGGAGGGTCGGGGGGTATGTTGTATTCTATGTCGGAGTGGGGGTATGGAGGGGGGCTGATATTTGGGAGCTGCGTCAGAAGGGTGTGGTGGGGCAGGGCGAAGCGCGGTGTTTTTTTAAATTCACCTATATGTTCAGTTTAAAATGCTCTTTCCGAACATAATTTGTTCCTGCAATCATAGCCTGGCTTTACTTCAATGTTCTATCTTGGTGAGATAGATGGATGCAGCTTTATCTCTCCTTCCAACTGTTTAAATGCGTTTGAAATATGGTCCAATATGAATAAAATGTGGTAAAGTTTCAAAAATATTTTGACATACCCCACATACTCGCAGTGATATGACTGTTGTTCTGTATTTTATTTAGTTTGATAATTCATACTTTAGGTGGAGAACTGGTTTGCTGGATTCAATATTCAGATGTTTGTGAAATGTTACGTTTGATTCTGTTGAATGTAGAATTGAGCTGTTTCTCAATGAAACGGGTTGGGTCCTTACGATAAGTTTTGACGTGTTCCTGCTGAGGAGATAGTGTGTCTGGGTGACTTTGAATAAGTACAATTTGTGAAGCAGTTTTCTGTTTCTTCGTTGTTTCTGCATTGTTCAAACTGGGTGACATTGAGCAGTTATACGTTTTCTGGTTAAATGTAGAAAGGTTTGGGCGTTTGAATCTCCTTGAAGCACAATGGTAGGGAGTAAACGCGGCAGGTTTCGAAAATAAAGAAAGGAATAAAAGATTTGAGAGACATTTTTAAATTTTACCTAATGGTGACTGATTAAACTAAACCATGGCGTCATTAAGAACGCAATTCGTTACTGCAATCTGAAACTATTTAATTAAAACGTTTTCAAATTAGCGAGTAAAATTAATATAACTTAAACAATTATAATGCGGTGTTATAACCATATTATCCAAATATGTTTTCCTATTAATATCACTAATGATCAACCACCTTCCACAATTCTGCTGTGCTCTGCACACCATTAGCATGGCCGGAAAATTTCTGGGCTGGGAATATTTTGTGATTATTTATGAAACTGTTTTAATAATAACATACTGATTCTACAGCACTGTTCAGTTGCACAAGATATATTTAAATTATTTTTTATTTCTCTGATTACGTTTGCAGTTACTTATATTGTTTTATAATGCAGTTTGGCAATTTATGTATCCGATTATTGTATTATTTATGTACAGAAGCTCGAATATTATCTCTTCACCGTCATTTGTCATTGTCTCTAATCTAATCATAAAGGGTTTCTCAGAGGTGGAAGTCGCTGACAGTGCACAGGGCTGGAGACACAGTAAAAGCTTGAAATGCAAAAAACAAAAATTACAAAAGGAAAATATTAGCTTTGCAAAAAATAATAACGTCCTATCTCGCATAGCTGTGCTGTACACAATATAGCATTATAGAAATAAAACAAATTATACAATAGAAGAATAGATTATATCTGAGCCTCAAGCTTATTTCTTATTAAATCATAAATTGAACAAGAACATTTCTCCATCATTTTCTCATTATGTTTCAGTGCTGTAGAGGATCTAACTCAGTAATTTTCGTTAAGTTTTGCACTGATTAATTTGGATCTCCTTTCTTTAAGCAATATTTTCAATAATAAAGTTAATCGAATTGCCTGAATGATTAAATCTCGGAAACACTTTTATTGATCACAAACTACCAAGGACTTTATTATTAGAGAAATAGTTTCGAGTTACAACAGTTTAGCAATTTGGGAGTACCGCTTTAACAAACAGATGATATATTACACATGTCTGAATTATTCCATCCGATAATTTGAAGTTTAATATTTAATTAAATCCAAATTATTTAGCAAATTTCAGGCAGGAGCAGGTTTTGAATTACAGAGAACCATTTTTTATTATTTATATTATAGAGTACAAATCAGCTGACAGGTCAACTAATTGACAATTGGCAATAACTTGCAACGTGACATTAGTACTAACTAATTCAACATAAATTAATCCTACAATTGAGTAGTACACTGGCGTGCGATATCAAAGCTATTAGAGAATGTTTAATTGTACTGAAAATAATTTAGAAAACAATACATTTATTTACTCAGGTTGAAGAGGTGACCCGCCTCGATTGTTTTATTGATTATATTTAATTAGAAAATTGCATCAAATCAGGTCATCAGTTTCCAATGTGAATGTTTCCTGGTTTGTTTATTTCTTAGCAAACACTGGATCTTTGTCACGGACATTAAACTTCCCTCAATCTGTTATGTTTAATGTGGTCATTCTCAGTGATAATACATTGTGCCCAGTTCAGACAGACAGGGAGAAATACCTGAAAGGCGAAGGGAGCTTTGAAATTAATATCAGTTTCATTTCAAAGAGGTTATTGAATTCTTATTGTGGTCAGTTGACCATTTATCAATTAGAATCGAGCAGTTTGAATGATTCGTTCCCCTGTGTTTCAGAATGTAATTTGACAGACTAAATACTCTCTCATGCGCACACTGTTTCTCCCTCACACACTCCCTCTCTCCCACAAACCCGGGCTATTCCTCAAACACACAGACACTCTCTCTCACAGACACTCTCACATACACAATAGCTCTTCAAAAACACACAGCCTCTCTCCCTCACACACATTCGGTCACCCACACGCACTGCCTCACTCTCTCATTCTCTTACATACTCACTGTCTCCAACTTTCTCTCTCTACAACTCTCCCTCACACACCAACAGACTGTCACTCGCTCTCACCCATGCACAGGCACATTATTCCTCTCTCTCTTTCACATGCAATCTCCCTCTCTCGCACTCTCTCTCACACACTCTCTCTTACAAGTCTTACCAATCTCACTCACATAAAAAATCATTCGCAGACACACACTCACACACATGCACTGTCCCACACGTCTCTCTCACTCAAAACGCTATCTCACATACAGGCTCTCTCACACATTCGCTCTCTCACACATACACTCTCTCACGCATACGCTCTCTCTCACGCACACACACACTCTGACGTGCATAATCTCTCGCACGGACGCGCTCTCACGCTCTCACGCACACGCTCTCTCACACACACGGCCTCTCGCACACACATGCTCTCTTGTACTCCTGCTCTCTCGCACATATATCCTCTCTTGCATACATGTTCTCTTATGCACATGCGCTCTGATACTCACACTCTCTCGCACAAACTCTCTCACTCACTCACTCACACTCATGTTTGCTGACTCACATGCTCTCTCACGCACATGCTTTCTCACACACATGCTCTGTTGCACACATGCTCTCTCACACATATACTCTCCCACACATGCGTTCTCACACACACGCTCTCTCACACACATATCTCTCACACTCACGCTCTCTTGCACACACGCTCCCTCACACACATGCCCTCACACTCACATGCTCTCTCATACACTCACTCTCTCACACTCATGCTCTCTCATTCCCGCTTGCGCACACGCTCTCTCACTCACATGCTCTCACACATGCTCTCTCGTACTCATGCTCCCTCGCACACATGCTCTCACACACAAATGCTCTCACACATGCTCTCTCGCACACATGCTCTCACACACACATGCTCTCACACATGTTCTCTTGCCCACATGCTGTCTCGTGCACACTTTTTCTCACACATGCTCTCTCACACATGCTCTCTCACACATATGCTCCCTTGCACACATGCTCTCTCACACATATGCTCTGTTACACACTCTCTCACACACATGTCTGGCGCACATGCTATCTCACATACATGCTGTCTCACACACAGTTTTGCGCACAGTCTCTTTCCTGTGGACACTATTTTGCTCCCTCATACACACACATCCTCTCGCTCGCACAAATACACACAATGACGCTCTCACACACAGATATTCTCTGACACACAGAGATACTCTCTCTCACACACACACTCACACGTATACTCTCTCTCCCACTCTCTTGATCCATCTCTCGCATGCATGCAGACACATACATAGACACAAACACACTCTCCCTCTCACACACACATACACTCAGACACGCACACACTTTCAGATACACAGACGAGAGCGACTGAATCTCATATCAGTCATAAAAATAATAATCTTCATTATTGTCACAAGTGGGCTCACATTAACACTCCAATGAAGGTTCTGTGAAAATCCCCGACACGCCACACTCTGGCACCTGTTCGGGTGCTAACCACTGTGCTACAGTGCCGCCAAATCACGGCCTTATTTAAACGTGTGGCCTCGGGGAGCCCAACCAAAGAATGAATGGATGGGAATCAGGAGAACAATCTCCGCTGGTTGGAGTCATAACCAGCACCAAGGTAGATGGATTCCATTGCTGGAGGTTAATCATCTCAATTCCAGGACATCACTGCGAGACTTCTTCAGGGCAGTGTCCTCGGACAAACCATCTTCAGCTTATTCATCAATGACCTTTTCATCATAATGTCTGAACTGGGATTGTTCTCAGATGATTACACCAAGCTCAGCACAATTTGCAACTGTGCAGTCACTGAATAAATCTATGTGTAAATAAAGCAACATGGAGACTACATCAGCTTCTGGCTGACAAGTGGTAAGTAACAGTCAAGTCACCCAATCGAAGGCAATGCCCACCTCCAGTAAGAACGGATCTAACCACCGCCCCTTGACATTCACTGCCATTACCATCATTGAATCCCCACTCGGAACCTCCTGGGGGTTCACATGGACCAGAAAGTGATCTGGACGAATCATATAAATTTTGAGGCCAGAAGAACAGATCAACGGTGAGGAGTCCTGCGGTGAAAAACTCATCTCCTAACTCCCCAAAGCCTGTCCACCATCTAAAGATCCGCTGCAGAAACTCATCATGTCTCCTTAGGCAGCACCTTCCAAACCCATGACAGCGGCCATCTGGACAAGGACAGCAGACACATGGGAACACCGCCAACTGGAAGCTCAACTCCAAGTCACTCAGCATCATGACTATAAAATATATCACCGTTCCTTCACTGCCGCTGGTTCAAAACCATGGAACTGACTCGGGGAAACACCACATGGACTGCACTGGTTAAAGAAGGAAGCTCGCCACCTTCTCAAAGGCAGTGAGGGGTGGAAAATAAATGCTGGCCCAACCAGAGACGTCTGCATCACAAGAATGAATTAACAGAACACGCTCTCCGTGATACAATATGGCAAGAATTTTACAGGCAGAAAAATCCCATTTGCAAAATGAAAATCCATTAAGTTGCAGGAATGATCATTGTCCCAGTTCTAAATTATTTGTGGAAAACGAAATTACATCGGCATTAAAGCAGCTGCCCAGTGATCTACACTGCTGTCTGACTGTACACAGCCGGTGTTATTGAAAGTATTAAAGCAGCTGCCCAGTGATCTACACTGCTGTCTGACTGTACACAGCCGGTGTTACTGAAAGTATTAAAGTAGCTGCCCAGTGATCTACACTGCTGTCTGACTGTACACAGCCCGTGTTACTGAAAGCTGATCAATGTGGAGAATCAGAACAGGATGGATGGAGAGGAAGAGGAGGAGGTGGGGGTGGTGGAGCCGAATGGAGGAGCCCCCAGCACGGCTGTGGACAACAGGCAACAGAAAGCTGAGCCTGAGCGGAATGTCATCCAGAGAAACATCGTCCTAATGGGCTGGGAGCACCTGGGAATCATCACTCAGCCACGGTCACTCACTCACTCACTCACTCACTCGCCCTCACTCACCTATCTTCACTCATTCACTTACCCTCACCTGTCTTCACTCATTCACTTACACTCACTCGCCATCACTCATTGATCCTCACGCACACATCCTCAATGATAAACCTTTCCTTAACCACCCTCACACCCACCCTCTCACCGACGGTCACTCACTCATCCTCACTCACCCACCCTCTCTGACACATTCTCAATCACCCACGCTCACTCACGCACCCTCCTTGACACACCATCACTCACACACACACCCTGACACACACACACTCGCCCAACCTCCCTGACACACTCTCACCCACCTACCCTCCCTGACACTCTCACCCACCCACCCTCCCTGACACTCTCACTCACCCACCCTCCCTGACACACTCTCACCCACCCACCCTCCCTGACACACTCTCACCCACCCACCCTCCCTGACACACTCTCACTCACCCACCCTCCCTGACACACTCTCACTCACCCACCCTCCCTGACACACACACACTCACCCACCCTCCCTGACACACACACACTCACACACCCTCCCTGACACATTCTCACTCACCCACCCTCCCTGACACACTCTCACTCACCCACCCTCCCTGACACAGTCTCACTCACCCACCTTCCCTGACACACTCTCACACACCCACCCTCTCTGACACACCCTCACTCACCCGCCCTCACACACCCTCATTCAGTAACACACCCTCACTCACTACCTCACCCACACTCACCTTCACTCACCCACCTGCCCTCACTCACCCACCCTACCTGACACACTCTCACTCACCCACCCTCCTTGACACACTCTCACTCACCCACCCTCCCTTACACACTGTCTCTCACCCACCCTCCCTGACACACACTCACCCACCTTCCCTGACACACTCTCACTCACCCACCCTACATGACACACTATCATTCACCCATCCTCCCTGGCACACTCTCACTCACCCACCCTCCTTGACATACTCACACTCACCCACCCTCCCTGACACACACTCACCCACCCTCCCCGACACAATCTCACTCACCCACCCTCACTGACACACTCTCACTCACCCACCCTCCCCGACACAATCTCACTCACCCATCCTCCCTGACACACTCTCACTCACCCACCCCTCTGACACAATCTCACTCACCCACCCTCACTGACACACTCTCACTCACCCACCCACCCTGACACACACACGCACCGCCACCATCACTGACACATTCTCACCCACCCACCCTCCCTGACACACTCTCATTCATCAACCCTCCCTGACAGACTCTCACTCACCCACCCTCCCTGACACACTCTCACTCACCCACCCTCCCTGACACACTCGCACTCACCCATCCTCCCTGACACTCACTCACTCACCCACTCTCACTCACCCACCCTCACTGACCCACATACCCTGACACACTCTCACTCACACACCCTCACCCACCCTCCCTGACACACCCGCACTCACCCATCCTCCCTGACACTCACTCACTCACCCACCCTCACTCACCCACCCTCACTGACCCACCCACCCTGACACACTCTCACTCACGCACCCTCCCTGACACACTGTCACTCACCCACCCTCACTCACCCACCCTCACTCACACACCCTCACTCACACACCCTCCCTGACACTCTGTCACTCACCTACCCTCACTCACCCACCCTCACTCACACACCCTCACTCACACACCCACCCTGACACACTGTCACTCACCCACCCTCACCCACCCACCCTCACTCACACACCCTCCCTGACACACTTTCACCCACCCACCCTCCCTGACACACCCTCACTGACCCACCCTCCCTGAAACACTCTCAGTCACCCATGCTCCCTGACACTCACTCACTCACCCACCTCACACCCACCCTCCCTGACACACTCTCACTGACCCATCCTCCCTGACACACTCTCACTCACCCACCCTCCTTGACACACACTCACTCACCCACCCTCCCTGACACACATTCACTCACCCACCCTGACACACACACACTCACCCACCCTGACACACTCTCACTCACACACCCTCATACACACACCCTCACTCTCCTACCCTCACTCACACGCCCTCACACACACACGCTCACCCATCCGCATTCAACATCACTCACTCACCCTCATTGACTCGTTCTTACATGCCCAACCTAACTCGTAACCCTCAATCACACACCCTCACCCACTCCCACTCGCTCACCTACCCCTATTCACTCACCCACCCTCACTCATTCCCACATACCCTCATTCAGTAACCCACCCTCACTTACACATTCTCGCTCCCCCTCACTCAAATACCATCACCCACCCTAATTCGGCCACACTCACTCCCTCACCCTCCCACCCACCATCGCACTCTAATCCTCCCTCACTCACCCAGCCTCACCTATTCACCCTCACTTACAAAGACTGGCACCCACCCTCTTTCACACGCCTTCACTCACAGATCCTCACTCACACACCCTCACTCATCCACATTCCCTCATACACCCTTATTCAGCCACCCTCACCAGACGCACCCACCCTCTGTCACCCACTACCACTCACTCTCATTTACTCCCTCACCCTCACTCACTCTTACTCACCCACATTCACTCATTCACGCACCCTAATTCACCCTCACTCACACACCCAAACTCATTCACTCACACACCCTCATCCACCCACATCCATCCCCTCACTCACCCTCACTCGCTCAACAACCATCACACATATACCCTCGCTCACCCACCCACACTCATTCTCCGCCACTCACACACCCTGACGCACCCGCCCATCCTCACTGACTGTCACTGACTCTCACTACACAACCTCACTCACCCAGCTTCGCACATTCTCTGCGTTTCACTCACTCTCCCTCACCCACCCTGACTCATTCGGCCTCGATGACACAGCGTCGCCCATTTACCCTCACTCAGTCACTCACCCCTGATCTCTCACTTATCAACATTCATACATCCTCAATCACCCAACTCACTCACCCACACTCATTCCCCTACCCTCACTCGGTTACTCACTCATCCTTTCTCACGCATGCTCAGGACCGAGAACTGAAGACAAGTGGCGCTCGAATGTGGCTGCATGACACGGGATTGCCGGGAGCCGGAGGAAAGTGCAGAGAGCCGGAGGAAAGTATAGAGAGCCGGGGGAAGGGGCAGAGAGTCGGAGGGAAGTGCAGAGAGCCGGAGGAAAGTGTAGAGAGCCGGGGGAAAGCGCAGAGAGCCGGAGGATAGTGTAGACAGGGGGAGGAAAGTGTAGAGAGCCGGGGGAAGGGCAGAGAGCCGGGGGAAAGCGCAGAGAGCCAGGAGAAGGCACAGAGAGCCGGGGGAAGGGGCAGAGAGCCGGAGGAAAATGCAGAGAGCCGGGGGATGGTGCAGAGAGCCGGGGGAAGGCGCAGAGAGCCGGGGGAAGGGGCAGAGAGCTTGGGGAAGTGCAGAGAGCCTGGAGAATGAGCAGGGAGCCGGGGGAAGTGCAGGGAGCCGGGAACGGTGCAGAGCCGGGAGAAGTGTAGAGAGCCGGGGGAAGGCGCAGAGAACCGGAAGAAAGTCCATGGAGTGGGCGATAAGCGATAAGAATCGGGGTAAAGCGCACAGTGCTAGCGAAGGGCTCAAAGGGCCCGCGGAATGTGTCAGGAACCGGGAAAAGCCCAAAGAACTGGGAAAAGTGCAGCGCACATGGGAAAACACAATGAGCCGGAAAAAAATGCAAAGTCGAGGGAATGCAAAGACAGGCGGAGTGTGGAGTTAGCAGCACAATCAGGATCTTATTGAATGGGGGAGTAGGCTCGACGGGTAGAACGGCCGACTCCCGCTGTTCATGTTCAATTTTAGCATGGCCAACCCACCTAACCCACACATCTTTGGACTGTGGGAGGAAACCGAAGCACCCGGAGGAAACCCACGCACGCACGGGGAGGACGTGCAGACTCCACACAGACAGTGACCCAGCCGGGAATCGAACCTGGGACCCTAGAGCTGTGAAGCATTTATGCTAACCACCATGCTACCGTGCTGCCCCGCTGTGTATGGTATTTTTCAAGCAAAGTCACTACTCTCTGGTTTGGGGACTGGGGGTAGTGAGGTGGAGAGAGGAGGGGGCATCAGTCAGTTTGAACAAAGGGAATTTCCCAAAACTGCAAAGATACAAATGAAGAGACAACTTATTTATCACAAAGTGCTGTTGATTGTGACGTACACAGGTCAGTTAGCTGGATTGTGACGTACTCAGCTCAGTTAGCTGGATTGTGACGTACACAGCTCAGTTAGCTGGATTGTGACGTACACAGCCCAGTTAGCTGGATTGTGACGTACACAGCTGAGTTAGCTGGATTGTGACGTACACAGCTCAGTTAGCTGGATTGTGACGTACACAGCTCAGTTAGCTGAATTATGACGTGCATAGCTCAGTTAGCTGGATTGTGACGTACACAGCTCAGTTTGCTGGATTGTGACGTACACCGCTGAGTTAGCTGGATTGTGACGTACACAGCTCAGTTAGCTGGATTCTGACGTACACAGCTCAGTTAGCTGGATTGTGACGTACACAGCTCAGTCAGCTGGTTTGTGACGTACACAGCTCAGTTAGCTGGATTGTGACGTATACAGCTCAGTCAGCTGGGCAGCTGGTTCGTAATGAGGAGCGATCCGAACAGCGCGGGTCCAATTGCTGCACCGGCTGAGGTTATTCATAAAGACCCCCATTCTCAACCTTGCCCCTCGCCTGAGATGTGGTGACCCTCAGGTTAAATCACCATCAGTCAGCTCTCAGAAAGAGAGAGCAGTCTCCGAGACTATGGCCTCATTCACATTTTATATTACATGGTGGCTGAAATAATGGCGAAAACGCTCTGCTCCTCTCTTTCAACCCAATGAAAGTTACACCATTCAGATTACATCAAAATGTGTTTCTTTCGATAGAGATGGAGAAAGAAATGTGGGTTTCTAAAGAGGGGGCAAAAAGTAGGTGAATCCCAACGATAGAACTGATTGAAGATTCAATGTGGATGTATGATTAAATCGGTAAATGTTAGGATAGTACGAGTCAAATTATGAAATGCTTGGTTACTTATAAATCACGAATAGCAGAGTCTAACATGTTGGATCGGCCATTCTCTCCCAGCGACACCGTCTGCGCCCACTCTCTACAGCCTGGTCTCCTCCTGCCAGCAACACAACACCGACGGCCCCGTAACCTTTGGCTGTTTGGCGATGGACTACTCCCCAGAAATCACCAGCCTTACCTGGAAGAAAGATGGGCAGCTGATCACCAACGGAGTTAAGAAATATCCGTCAGTGAGAAACAAGAAGGGAACCTACACCCTAAGCAGCCAGTTAACCATCACCGAGTCAGAGGGGGGATGCAGCAAAATCAGCTGTGAGGTTCGACACAGCGGCTCAGACAAGAGTATTGAAATACCATGTAAGTATTGTGGAACCTGTGACAAACAGAACCGCTTTGATTATTTTATTTACAACTTTGGTTATTTATGATACATTTATGGTACTCTGCATAGTTCTGATTCTTGGCGAAAAATATTGACTGCAGATAAACAGTTAAAACATAATAAATCATTTTAATTGTTACAAGATCTTCTGCAAGAAATGTTAACTTGTGTTTTGAAGGCGGTGGAACTGACATCCATCCAAATGTTCTCCTCACCGTGAGTTCCAATGAAGAAATCTCAAGACAGAAATTTGCAACCATCGTCTGTTCAATCAACGATTTCCGTCCAAACTCAATTAACGTGAAGTGGCTGAAGAATGGACAACCCATGGGTTCAGGAATTGTCACCTCTCCCGCCTGTGAAGTGAACGGGAACTTCTCGGCGAGCAGTCGGCTGACAGTCTCAGCTGGGGAATGGTTCAGCAAAGCGGTCTATACCTGCCAGGTCACTCATCAAGAGGTCACCCAAAGTCACAACGTCACCGCGTCTGGTAAGAGACACAAACAGGAAATAATAAATCATCCTGCACTCTGATGTTAACCCAAATCAGGAATTTACTGAAGTTAGTACAAATTACAGAATAACTTCTAATTTACTGCCATGTAGTTTGTGTTTCATTCTGATGTCAGAGCTGCATTAGGGCTGCTCACCATTCAGGATATTACCAGAACAGCAAAAAATGTTTCCCTCTACTTTTAAATCATTTAGTGAGTGAGGTGGACTTGATATCAGTTTTATTCCGAAACAGCTGATTATATTTCAGATGCAGTGGGTGTCTTGAATCCTTTATTGATAACGGCTCCGGGGGAAAGTGTTGAAACGTTCATCCAACCTATTTATAAATTAGCGTTCAAGACTGTGTTCCAGAGATCGGGAATTATGAATCGCATTGGGAATGCTGCAATACTGATTCATTAAAATGATACCGGGGCTAAACGACTTTCACAATAATGGTTAGCACTGAGGCCTCACAGTGCCTGGGACCCGGTTCGATACTGACGCCGGGTGACTGTGTGGAGTTTACACCTTCTCCCCGTCTCTGCACGGGTTTCCTCTGCTTCGGTTTCCTCCCGCAGGCAAATACGTACAGGTTAGGTGAATTGGTCATGCTGAATTGTCGCTGAATGTCCAAAGATTAGGTGGGGTTGTGAGGCTACAGGGATAGGGTGGGGGAATTGCCCTAGGTAGAGTGCTCTTTCGCGGGTCGGTGCAGGCTCCATGGGCCGAATGGTCCTCTTCTGCACTGCAGTGATCTATGATTCTATAATAGCATTGGCAGAACACGCTGGTTTTCTTTTGTATATCGAAGATTAAAGGCGGTCTTCAGAGGTTGTTATTTCGAAGTTGATTTATTCCCATTTAGAGTTCAGGCTGAATCCTGCTGACCTGATTCTGAAGATCAAACTTGGGTTGATTTCCACTTTTTTCATTCACAGATCCTTCCATTTGCACTGATGCCTCAGTAACAATACAGCCACCGCCAATAGAACAGGTCTTACTGGACGCGACTGTAACCTTAACCTGCGTCATTTCGAATGCTCCTTATGGAGTCAACGTGTCCTGGAGTGAAGCGAAGAAGCCGCTGAAATCAGAGATTGCCGACCAGCCTGGGGCAGATACTGAGAGCGTGGTCAGCAAATTAAACATCTCCACACAAGCCTGGCTGAGTGGGGCTGTGTTTGACTGTGTGGCGAGCCATCAGGACCTGCCAACTCCTTTAAGAATTTCAATCCACAAAAAAATAGGTGAGCGGTGAGATTGAAGCAATAATTGAGCCATTGTGTCTATTTCCAGTGTCAGTGCAGCGGTCAGTATTTAGCATTCAGTGTATTTATGGTCCATTCTGATTGATAATTCCACTAACTAAATACTCTCGGCATTTAGAGTTTAAGGGGGAAATTGATATGCAGATGAATGAACAATGAATTAAACCCAGTGATATTGGGTTTAGATGGAGCGAGACCATAGACCACAAGACTTAGGAGCAGATGTAGGCCATTGGGCCCATCAACACCGGCCCAGCCTTCAGTGAGGTCATGACTGATCTGATGTGATAATCTTCAACTCCTCTTTCCCGCCTTATCCCCATATCTCTTGACGCCTTTACTGATTTAAAATATGTCTCTCTCAACCTTGAACATACTGAACAACCCAGACTCTACAGCCCCCTGCGTTAAATAATTCCACAGCTTCGCTACCCTCTGAGAGAGGTAATTCCTTCTCATTTCTGTCTTAAATGGGCGAACCCTTATTTTGTGATCCTGCACGCTGCTCCGAGACGCTCCCACAAGGGAAAACAACCTCTCAGCGTCTATCATAAGAAGTTCCCGGAGAATCTTTCATGTCTCACTTAGGTCGCATTCATTCTTCTAAACTCCAGTAAGTACAACCCAACCTAGTTAGCCTCAGCTCATAAGAAAATCCCTCCATACTCGGGATCAACCTCGTGATCCTTCTCTGGACTGCCTTCAAAACCAATCTGTCTTCCTTAGATAAGGGCAACAAAATTATCCAAAGTGTATCAGGTGTAGTCTAACTAATGCCTTGTATAGTTTTAGCCAGACTTCCCCATGTTTATATTCTATTCCCTTTTAAATAATTGTCAACATTCAATTTGCCTCCATATTACCTGCAGAATTTGCTTTTTGTAGTTTCTGCACGAGGACCCCCAATTCCCCCGTTACTTCAGCTTCCTGCAGTCTTTCTCCATCTAAATAATATTCCGTTATGTTCTTCCTCTTCCCAAAGTGGCTAACCTCACATTTTCCTACACCATATTCCATCTGCCAAGTTTTTGCTCAGTAACTTAAGCTGTCTCTGTCCCTCTATGGATTTTCTGTGATCCTCACCACTTGCCTTTCTATCTATTTTTGTAACTGCAGCCATGGCAATAGTACATTCACTTATTAAACGGAGTTTTTAAATTCATGCATATGACAAATACTGGCTCCCCTTTCTCTAACCTGCTCGTTACCACCGCAAAGAATTGCAATACATTTGTCAGGCATGATTTACCTTCACAAAGCCGCGCTGACTCTGCTTAATTATATTCTGTACGTCTAAATGTTCAAGTATCAAGGTCACTGGCCTATAGTTACCGGATTCTGACTCCCTTCCCTTTTGAATAATGGTGTTACATTGGCAGTTTCCCAATCCTTTGGGAGTAAGGTGGGAGGAGCCTGGTGTGGAGTTTATACACCAGTACAGAACAGTTGGGCCGAATGGCCTGTTTCCCTGCTGTACACTTTCTGAAACTTTCGAATCCAATATCCGTAAATTCTCAGGGAAAAGGATTGTGTCCACCTCTGCTCCGAGCTGGGAACCCGGACAGATCCCAATGTGGAAAATGGAAACCTTTAAAATCCAACACAAAACACATTTCTCCCACATCTAACCCGCGGTTCCATTGTCTCCGGAATTCCCCATTTTATTGACATTTATTGTACATTTTCTGCAGATCCCAATCCGCGGGAACCGTCCGTCTCTGTCCTCCTGCCCTCGGCTGAAGACGTCTCCGCTCAGAGATTCGTCTCCCTCAGCTGCTTAGTGAGAGGTTTCTCCCCCCGAGAGATCTTCGTCAAGTGGACCGTCAATGACAAGCCGGTGAATCCCGGGAACTACAAGAACACCGAGGTGATGGCGGAGAACGGCAATAGCTCCTTCTTCATGTACAGCCTGTTATCCATTGCAGCGGAGGAGTGGGCCAGCGGCGCTTCTTACTCCTGTGTGGTGGGACATGAAGCCATCCCCTTGAAGATCATCAACAGAACGGTTGATAAATCCAGCGGTAAACCCAGTTTTGTGAACATTTCCCTCGCTCTGATGGACACCGTTAATTCATGTCAATGACAATCTATTGGTTATATTTCGAACTATAATAAAATAATAAAGTTTTTTTCCTCCAATTGTGATTTAAATACACAGCCGCTTAATTAATGGTGCTTCCACTTTGCTGATATTAGATCTGTTCAATGAGACCCGGATTTCTACAGGTCTCGGCACCAAGTCTGATACAACCAGTGGTCCCAGCTCAGATACACCCTGGGTTAGAGACAGAGTAAAACTCATTCATTCCAGGATTCAGCAAAATATCTTCATTGACTTTCCTCCCGCTGAGGAGAAATCGGACAATTTCCCATTTCAGACAAATAAACATCACATTTAAATCTCGGTGTTCCTGCTTCTCCCATTGTCCATCCCTTTAAAATGAATGTCAGCTTTAAGTTGCTGTATCACACCCACTGCAAACTGAATTGCGGGTCACACAGAAACATGGACCAGCAATCTCCAGTCAAAGAGAGGAGAAAGTGAAATTGTTAATCCACTGTAACCCACTTCCCCAACAGAGAGGGGGAGGGGCATTAGTTAATCCACTTTACCCCGACTTCACCAACAAAGAGGGGGAGGGGCATTAGGCAATCCACTGTACCCCACTTCCTCAACAGAGAGAGGGGGAGGGGCATTAGTTAATCCACTGTACCCCCACTTCCTCAACAGAGAGAGGGGGAGGGGCATTAGTTAATCCACTGTACCCTCACTTCCCCAATAGAGAGAGGGGGAGGGGCATTAGTTAATGCACTTTACCCCCACTTCCCCAATAGAGAGAGGGGGAGGGGCATTAGTTAATCCACTGTACCCCTACTTCCTCAACAGAGGGAGGGGGAGGGGCATGAGTTAATCCACTTTACCCCCACTTCCCCAATAGAGAGAGGGGGAGGGGCATTAGTTAATCCACTGTAACCCAATTCCACAGCAAAGAGAGGAAAAGGGGCATTACTTAATGCACTGTACCCCCACTTCCCAGGCAAAGAGAGGGGATTAGTTAACACAGTGTACCTCCACTTCCCCAGCAAAGAGAGGGGGAGGGGCATTAGTTAACACACTGTACCTCAATTTCCCCAGCAAAGAGAGGGGGAGGGGCATTAGTTAACACACTGTACCCTCACTTCCCCAGCAAAGAGACGGTGGGGCCTGAGTAATCCACTGTGCACCCGCTTCCAACAATGAGTGGAGCGGCATTATTTAATCCACTGTTCCCACACGTCCCCAACAAAGTGAGCAAAGGGGCAATAAATGGAGGGCCATTTTACCTCCACTATCCCGACCAAAAGAGGAGAAAGGTGATGAGTGAACTCTCTGTATCTCCACCTCCAGCAGGGAGAACCCAAAGGCAATTTGCTGAGCTGACCAGAGAGAGGGAGATTATTAACTCAATTACTTCCCAGTCCCCAAGCAGGGAGTTTGGAAGTAAACGGTTCCCCAGACTAAGAACTCAGTTACTGACATAACAAGATGGCATTTAGCTTACTGGCTGAAGGCTTTAAAAGACCATCATGATCGAGATGTTCTTAAAATATCTATTTATGCAACAGAATTCCTTTAGTGCCCTTGTTCCTCTTATCCGTATGCTGAGACCGATTCCCCATAATCTAAATCCAGACTGGTGATTGAATTCTCCCTGTTTTCACTGTTCTCTCCTGAGACACATCCTTGTATTTTTACATTAGGTCACCTGATGTCAGCTTGCAACTCACACAAAACACATTTATAAGCAGAAAGTTCAACATGTTCTACATCGGTATCAATAATACCCACAACTGGCAAAGTTACAGGCAGCTGATACAAATACAGACAGATATAGACACGAACACTGCACATTCATGCACACAGACCCACAAACACACACACGCTCACACGTAGACACAAACACACACATGGACACACACATAGAAACACATGAATAAACATACACCCAGGCACAACGAACCACACATATTTTGACACAAAACACACGCAAACGTGCGCAAAAAATCACAAGCATGCACATAAACACAAATAAACACATGTTTATACACACACAGTAAGAAGTCTTACAACACCAGGTTAAAGTCCAACAGGTTTGTTTCAAACACGAGCTTTCGGAGCACGGCTCCTTCTTCAGGTGACTCACCTGAAGAAGGAGCCGTGCTCCGAAAGCTCGTGTTTGAAACAAACCTGTTGGACTTTAACCTGGTGTTGTAAGACTTCTTACTGTGCTCACCCCAGTCCAACGCCGGCATCTCCACATCATGTATACACACACAGACACACGTGCACATCCACACATACACACACAAATCCACACACACAAGCGGCTACACAAATGTACACAAACAGACATATACAACCACATGTCCCCACAGATACACAAACATATGAAACGAGACAAGCAGACTGACTGAAGAATATGAAACACAAATGTAACCAACAACATATACAATCGCACAATTACACGATGACAGACATATTTCCATTCAAACAGAGACAATAATCCACACTAACACACTTATGGTCACACATGGACACATATTAGCATACCCATACACATTCTAGCATAAACACACATTAGTGCACATAGAGGCATCAATACACATCAATAGGTAGTTATAAACATTCATCAACGCATAAATAGCACTGCTGCCACACAGCGCCATAAACCCGGGTTCAATTCCAGCCTTGGGTGATTGTCGGTGGCGAGTTTCCACGTTCTCCAGTGCCTGTTCCCGTTTCCTCCGCCTGCTCCGGTTTCCTCCCACAGTCCAAAGATGTGCAGGTTCGGTGGATTGGCCAGGCTATATTACCCCTTAGTGCCCACAACGTTAGGTGGGGTTACCAGGTTCTGGGGATAGAGCAGGGGCATGCGTCCAGGCAGACTGCTCTTTGGGAGGGTCGGTGCAGACTCAATGGGACAAATAGCCTCGTTCGGCACAGTAGGGATTATCCGATAATGATTCCATGATGAAATACACGCATCAACAAACACACACACATACACAAACGCACTTATCCAGACAGAAACATTAAGACACTGACATGCATGTTGAACGTATAAAGACACATTAACACTTTTATTACTGGGCAGGTAAGTATAAACTTATATTAACACAGACATTAATATATAAACATAGTCTTCAACACACAAACACACACAATAAAACACTCATATATACACATTGACAGAAGAGAAACAAAGTTCTCATACAGGCACCGACAAACAAATACACAGATCAATACTCATTGACACATGAACATACACAATGGCACTTATAAAGACATCGGGACACACAAAAGAAGACTAAAGCAAAACACAAATTTCGCATCTACACAGACACAAAAGATGAAGAACAAACACAAACGTCAGGCAATGGCGGCACGGTGGCATAGTGGTTAGCACTGCTGCCTCACGCCACCATGGACCTGGGGTTGATCCCGCTTCTCGGTCTCTGTCCCAGTGGAGTTTCCCCGTGACCCGTGGGTCTCACCCCGACAACTCAATGATGTGCAGGGTTGGTGGATTGGCCAGGCTAACTTGCCCCTTAATTGGAAGAAAAAAGTTACAGAGATCGATTTCTGAGTGTCATGAACTCAACAGTAGATATGCAATGACAAATATATTAAAGAATGAATTAGCAGCGGGAGAAAATGAAACGAGAATATTAAAAACAAAACGTGTATTAACAAAAAATCTGATTATATTTATTCGGCTCTATCCTCATAGACACCACAGACCACACCTGGACTGAAGACAATGAGGATGATAACGGCAATATCTGGACAACCGCTTCCACATTCATCACCCTGTTCTTCCTGAGCATTTCCTACAGCGCTGCAGTCACTCTGGTGAAGGTGAGAAGATTCAATCCACTAACACATCAAACTGACAGAAGTCGTTTAAAAACACTAAATGTTTGATTGATTAAAAACTTTAACATCAATGTCCCAGATCATAAACATCTGCTTCATCATTTTCTCTCTCTTTTACAGATCAAGTGATGGGTTGACGTTCGGATGCTGTAGACTTTCCTCAGCTGTTTATTATGATCTGTGTGTGACAGAAATACAATATCTCCTCTTGGTGTCTCTAACAGTAAAATTCTCTCAGTTTATTATTCTGCATCTGTAACTGAGACAATCATGGACAATATTTCTGCTTTTCAGTTTAAAATGTACGAGATAATTTTGGCTGTAATGTAATTGTAGCTAGTAATTTCTCTCAATGTCATGTCTAAATAAGTAACTTACCTCGTACCTTATTAACAACAGTTGCCTTCCCTTTATGTTGAGCTCCTGTTCTCTCTCTCTTGTGTCTGTTACAGTTGTACATACATTTGGCAGCTCAGAGGGCATGTGTTCTGTTCTCACTGTGACTCTCAATCGTTATGTTCCCTTTTGTAAACATCAAAATAAACTTTTGTGCAATATTTTCTCTGAAATTTTAATAAATATTGAATGAAAAACGAAGACAGTAAGACTAATCTGAACTCCTTTCTCTATGGTCCATCGGCACCGCTCCACTTCCCCGATTATACAGTTTGCTCCCCTTTCCCAGACAGATATTTCTCACCAGTCCTGTCTGGGATGTGTCTGAACTCAAGGCCCCTCAGTGAAAGAGCCACTGTGCCACCAAGTGGCCTATCCGGGTTAAGACACCTTCACCTTTGCCTTTTTATGGTAAACTCCAGAGACAGAATGATTTCACAGCTGATGGAAGAAATGTCTCCTCACCTCTGTCCTAAATTTTAACCCCTACCTCTGAGAATATGCCTCTGGTCCCAGACTCTCCCACAAGAGGAAACAAGATGATTGTTCAGGCTGTGTAACTGGTTGAAGCTCTTTCCACAGTCAGTTCACTGGAACTCTCTCACTCAGGTGTGTGTGTGTCTCGGGGCGTTTCCAGTCACACTGATGTTTGAAATCTTTTCCCACAGTCAGAACAGACAAACACATTGACAGTTTGATATTTAGATGCTAATGAATTGAGTGACTGTCAGATCTTGATGTTATATTTGGTTCGAGTTGCCCAGCTGCCAATCCTCCCGTTCTAATGCCTGAAAAAGAAGTTTACAAAAATGATCACTAGAAGAACAGGGTAGAAATTCACAACAGATCATTTTAATTTCTATCAAACCTTCTTTCCTCTCTTGCTTTCCCCAAGCATGTGGTCCAGTCAAATTAAAAGACCAAAATCAGCTAGAAGCCCCAACAAAAGTGTGACTGCCTGTGCGGAGTCTGCCCGTTCCCATCGTGTCTGCGTGGGTTTCCTCCGGGTGCTCCGGTTTCCTCCCACAGTCCAAAGATGGGCAGGTCAGGTGGATTGGCCATGCTAAATTGCCCTTATGTTAGATGGGGTTGCTAGGTTACAGGGATGGGGTGGAGGCGTGGTCTTAAGTAGGGTGCTCTTTCCAAGAGCCAGTGCAGACTTGATGGGCTGAATGGCCTCCTTCTGCACTATAAATTCTATGATGATATCTCTATGTATTGAACAATCCAGGGAGGTGGGAGGGAGGCAGTGAAATGAGAGCCGGAAGGAAGGCGCGGGTTGCATTAACGAACATGGTATCTCCAGGAGTAGGGAACGAGGAGAATAAAGATGAAAGACAGGAGCAACGGCAGAAGCGGAGGTGAGCGCGAGGCGGCAGCGAGATCTGTCCGGGAGAAACAAGCGACAACACCAACACCAAACCCATTTGAGTATTGCCCACTGTAATTGTTTCTCCGGCACCCAAATGTATATTTACCTCCCCAATCTGTCCCCCCTCCCTCCCACCGCCCCCCCCCCCCCCCCACCCGCCCGCAAACAGTCGATTACTTATGTGTTGTAAATAATTTTGCCAGGTGTACCAAGTTGCTGCTGTTGAGCTGGTGCACAATACCCTACCAGTTATTCTATTTTATTTTTTATTGTATTTTTTTTAATTATTCACTATTTTCTTTTCTTTGGTATGTTGGGGTGTGTCCTTCTCTTCTATACATGTGTGAAAATGAAATGAAATGAAAATGAAAATCGCTTATTGTCAGGAGTAGGCTTCAATGAAGTTACTGTGAAAAGCCCCTAATCGCCACATTCCAGCGCCTGTCGGGGAGGCTGGTACGGGAATCGAACCGTGCTGCTGGCCTGCCTTAAAAGCCAACGATTTAGCCTGGTGAGCTAAACCAGCCCAGTGTGGTGCGTGTATATTTATATATGTTTCTTATCCTGTGTACATAACGGTAAATATACTTTGTTCAAAAACCCAAAAAAAAACATTTACCAAAAAAAAATCTATTGAACAATCAGCGAGTCACCCTGAAATCTGCATCACAATGCCCGGGTGATTGACGGCAGCTCCAGACCAATAGGAAGAGGAGGGGCTGTACTGGAGGGCCGAGCGGGAGCGGCTGGTCCTCCAACCAATCGGAGTGAACGAGGGGCGGGGCCCGCTGTGATTGAAGCATGCGCAGTGTGGGTCATGCCGATGAAGAAGGACGTCATTTTCAGATTGGAAATCGGTATGAGGCGTTTAACAATACGGAGGGAGCGAGAGATCGCGGGGGTGGGCGGAAACGTTGTGTAAAGCTGTTGCAATCGCAAACTCTGAAATGTTTACGGGACCCAGTTTATACTGAGTGGAGCTGCAGCTCCTCATGTTCGGCTCGGGTTAACGGCCGCCATCTTTATTGGATGTGCAGCAGGGCGCATGCGCGTTTCTCATTTTTGTCGGGGCGATGTTTCAATGAGTGGGAGGAGCTTGTTCCCCATTGTTCAGAATGGAGACAACTTGTCCATCAAACTGGATTAGACTTTGAGTCCCAATGTCTACTTGATGATGCAAAGCGGTGGCATGGATGGAAAGAAAACGAAGCCAATCTTGCTCTCCAGATTTCACTGTCTCATTGGACATCCTGCCCCACTAAGCTCTGCGGCTCTGTTCAGTCAGATGAAGACCCAGGGCAGAAACTCTCAACCCTGAGTCAGCATCACCCTCAAATCAGGGGACTGCTGATGACAACGAGAGTCAGTGTGCAGTGGGGTGCATGAGCGGTCATCCTGCACCAGGGAGCAGGAGGAGAGAACGTTGTGAATTTCTATCCCGAACTGACTGATTGATTTTGGAAACTCCTTTTACAGGTGGTTAGTAGGAGAGGATTTACACACAGTAAATGCAAACCAGGAGAAATGTTTACCCCGGCTCTGTGTCACTGTGTGTGAAGTTTGCACATTCTCCCCGTGTCGGCGTGGGTTTCAGTTCCACAACCCAAAGATGTCCAGGGTAGGTAGATTGGCCACGCTAAATTGCCCCTCAATTGGAAAAAATGAATTGGGCACTCTAAATTCATATTTTAAAAAAACATTAACACTGCAATGAAGTTACTGCGAAAAGCCCCTGGTCGCCACATTCCGGCGCCTGTTCGAGTACACAGAGGGAGAATTCAGAATGTCCAAATTACTTAACAGCATGTCTTTCAGGGCTTGTGGGATTTAACCAAAGCACCCGGAGGAAACCCATGAAGACATAGGAAGAACATGCAGACTCCGCACAGACAGTGACCCAAGCCAGGAATCGAACCTGGGACCCTGGAACTGTGAAGCAACAGTGTTACCCGCTGTGCTACAGATACTGCCCCTTAAAACATGTTGTTTGGCCAACAGAAAACATTATCAAAGGGCTTGTCTGGGATATGAACCTGGGACTTCTGGCAAATGTCGAAAACAAAGCACCCGAAGTGAGAATCATACTCCCAGACCAATGAGCCCCTCAATGAAAGAAGTCGCCACTTTCGGAGTCACAAAATGAAAGTCTTTGGACTCATCTGCAACCCGCAGCTTTGCTGGGTGAACCACCCCGAATGGAACTCCTTTCTTAGATAGTGCAGGCTGAACCTTATTAAAGGCTGCTCGCTTCCTCACCAGCTCAGCTCCCACATCTTGGTAAATCCTCACTAGGATAACTGAGTGAATCCCTTCCCACACTTAGAACAGATGAATGGTTTGTCGCGGGTGTGACGATAATGATGAATTTCCAGCTCACATGGAGATCTGAATCCCTTCCCACAGTCCCCACATTTCCATGGTTACAGCATGCTGCTGGTGTCCTTGTCCCTCTCTAAGTCTGACGATCAGTTGAACTCAAGTGTGTGTGTATCAGGTCTTTTTTCAGTAACACTGATCTTTTAAAAATAAATTTAGAGTATCCAATTTTTTTTCCCCAATTAAGGGGCAATTTAGCATGTCCAATCCACCTCGCCTGCACATCTTTGGGTTGTGGGGCTGAAACCCACGCAAACACGGGGAGAATGTGCAAACTCCACCCGGACAGTGACCCGGGGCCGAGATCGAACCTGGGACCTCGGCACCGTGAGGCAGCAGTCCCAGTCACACTGATGTTGAAAATCTTTTCTCACAGACAGAGCAGACAAACATTTCTTCGTCTACATTCACAGGCCAATGATATTCAGGTCCTGATGAATGGAGTGACTCTGTTAAATCTTGCTATGAAGTTTGATTTGAGTTTCCATCTGTAAATCCTCCCCTTGTAATATCCTGTAAGAGGAGTTTATAAAAGTTATCTCGGGCGGCAGGCACAGTGGCTCAGTGGTTTTCCGAGGACTCAGGTTTGATCCCGGCCCCGGGTCACTGTCCGTATGGACTTTGCACATTCTCCCCTTGTCAGCATGGGTTTCAACCCCACAATCCAAAAAGATGTGCCGGATAAAATTACCGCTTGATTGGGACAAAATATAATTTTGTACTCTATATTTAATATAAAAACAATATTCAGCACTCAGTCCAGGATAGAAATTCTGAACAGCCAATTCTAGTTTCTCTGGAACATTTTCTCCTGTCTTGTTCCCCCTGTAAATCCCCGTCCCACACACTCTCCCTCCTCCCTGGGCTGAAATCCAAACGCATCTCACCATTTCTTTCCTCCACTCCCAGTTTTCTCCCTCCCTCTTCTCTGCCTGGGTTCAGTTCTCCAGCTCCTATCTGCAGACTGACAATAAAATCACTGGGCCTTATTGGGGGTTTGGGGCCTCCAGCGGGTGTTTGTAAATCCTCCCTGTCCACCTGCCAGGGTTTCCTTCCTCCCCAGAGATCAGGGTGCCGGCGCCAAAACAGGAGTACTTTACTAGGGCGCCAGTTCCGAGACCCGATTCTCGGGTCCTGGGGGGGCCAGAACGGCGCTGAAGTGGCCCATGCCGCTCCAGCTGCCGCTCCCGGATGGACCCCCCCTCCATCCCTCAACAGGCCGCACCCGGACTGTTAAACCCCGAGGTCCCACTGGGCCCAGAGCATGTTAGAACAGTGCCGGCGGGACTAGGATGTTTTCAGATGGCCGCTCAGCTCATTCGGGCCGGAGAATCTCCGTGCGGCCCAGCACCATGTGTGCCTGCCTGTTTTTTCACGGGTGGGAGAATGGCGTTGGGGTGGCGTGGCGCAATTCGTGCAGTCCCCTGCCGATTCTCCGGCCCGGCAGGGGGTCGGAGAATCGCGACCAGAGTCCTCTGATGATTTGAGCCCAACCTCGAATCACGTTAAATTTCCATTTAATCGGGAAACAAAATTAAATGAAATTTCGTGGCTCCACAAAGTGTTTTCAACTCCTGCCTCCCACCCCGTTAACAGGTGAATGCAATTATTTTTCTTACTGAAAGGGTGGTCTCTGGGGCCATGGTAGTGTTGTGGTTAGCATGGCTGCCGAATGGCGCTGAGAATCCAGATTCGATCCTGGCCCCGAGTCACTATCCATGTGGAGTTTACACATTCTCCCCGTCTCTGCGTGTGTCTCACCTTCACAACCCAAAGATGTGCAGGGTAGGTGATTTGAACAAGCTAATTTTGACCCTTAATTGGAAAAAAAAGTTGGTTACTCCAAATTTATTTTAAAAAAGGACGGTCTCTTTCCTAATATTTAAAATTAAAGGTGCGGATAACCCAGGAGAGGGCTACATTTCAGGGGACAGTAAATGGACAGGGATCGTCTCATGTTCTTATATGGTACAGATTAGATATATTAATTACAGTTTAGTAATAAAATTCATCATTATTTCTCGCCATGTAATATAAGACTAAGACCATAAGACCATAAGACCATAAGACATAGGAGTGGAAGTAAGGCCATTCGGCCCATCGAGTCCACTCCGCCATTCAATCATGGCTGATGGGCATTTCAACTCCACCTCCCAGCATTCTCCCCATAGCCCTTAATTCCTCGCGACATCAAGAATTTATCTATCTCTGCCTTGAAGCCATTTAGCGTCCCGGCCTCCACTGCACTCTGCGGCAATGAATTCCACAGGCCCACCACTCTCTGGCTGAAGAAATGTCTCCGCATTTCTGTTTTGAATTTACCCCCTCTAATTCTAAGGCTGTGCCCACGGGTCCTCGACTCCTCGCCTAACGGAAACAGTTTCTTTGCGTCCATCCTTTCTAAGCCATGTATTATATTGTAAGTTTCTATTAGATCTCCCCTTAACCTTCTGAACTCCAATGAATACAATCCCAGGAACGCCAGCCGTTCCTCATATGCTAGACCCGCCATTCCAGGGATCATCCGTGTGAATCTCCGCTGGACACGCTCCAGTGCCAGTATGTCCTTCCTGAGATGTGGGGCCCAAAACTGGACACAGTACTCCAAATGGGGCCTAACCAGAGCCTTATAAAGGCTCAGTAGCACATCGCTGCTTTTATATTCCAACCCTCTTGAGATAAATGACAACATAGCATTCGCTTTCTTAATCACGGATTCAACCTGCATGTTTACCTTTAGGGAATCCTCGACTAGCACTCCCAGATCCCTTTGTACTTTGGCATTATGAATTTTCTCACCGTTTAGAAAGTAGTCTATGCTTGGATTCTTTTTTCCAAAGTGCAAGACCTCACATTTTCTCACGTTGAAATGCATCAGCCATTTCCTGCACCACTCTCCCAAACTGTCTAGATCCTTCTGCAGCCTCCCCACTTCCTCAGCACTACCTGCCTGACCACCTAACTTCGTATCATCAGCAAACTTCGCTAGAATGCCCCCAGTCCCTTCATCCAGATCATTAATATATATGGTGAACAGCTGCGGCCCCAACACAGAACCCTGTGGGACACCGCTGGTCACCGGCTGCCATTCCGAAAAAGAACCTTTTATCCCAACTCTCTGCCTTCTGTCAGACAGCCAATCCTCAACCCATGCCAGTAGCTCACCTCGAACACCATGGGCCCTCACCTTACTCAGCAGCCTCCTGTGTGGCACCTTATCAAAGGCCTTTTGGAAATCCAGATAGACCACATCCACTGGGTTTCCCTGGTCTAACCTACTTGTCACCTCCTCAAAGAATTCTAACAGGTTCGTCAGGCACGACCTCCCCTTACTAAATCCATGTTGACTTGTTCTAATCCGACCCTGCTCTTCCAAGAAATTAGAAATCTCATCCTTAACGATCGATTCTAGAATTTTACCAACAACCGAGGTTAGGCTAATTGGCCTATAATTTTCCATCTTTTGTCTTGATCCTTTCTTGAACAAGGGGGTTACAACAGCGATCTTCCAATCGTCCGGGACTTTCCCTGACTCCAGTGATTTTTGAAAGATCTCAACCAACGCTTCCGCTATTTCTTCAGCCACCTCCCTCAGAACTCTAGGATGTAGCCCATCGGGGCCAGGAGATTTGTCAATTTTAAGACCTTTTAGCTTTTTTAGCACCATCTCTTTTGTAATGGCAACCATACTCAACTCAGCCCCCTGACCCTTTATAATTTTTGGGATATTACTAACGTCTTCCACTGTGAAGACAGACGCAAAGTACTTATTAAGTTCTCCAGCCATTTCCTCATCTCCCATCACTAGCCTTCCAGAATCAGTTTGAATTGGCCCAATGTCTACTTTGGCCTGACGTTTGTTTCTTATGTATTGAAAGAAACTTTTACTATCATTTCTTATATTACTGGCTAGCCTGCCTTCATATTTGATCCTCTCCTTCCTTATTTGTCTCTTTGTTAACCTCTGTTTGTTTTTGTAGCCTTCCCAATCTTCTGATTTCCCGGTGCTTTTGGCCACTTTATAGGATCTCTCTTTTTCTTTGATACATTTCCTGACCTCCTTTGTCAGCCATGGCTGTCTAATCCCTCCCTGGATAATCTTTCTTTTCTTGGGGATGAACCTCTGTACAGTGTCCTCAATTATGCATACAAACTCCTGCCATTTTTGCTCTACTGTCTTCCCTGCTAGGGTCTGCTTCCAGTTGATTTTCACCAGTTCCTCTCTCATGCCCTCGTAATTACCTTTATTTAACTGTAACACCATTACATCCGATTTTGCCTTCTCTCTTTCAAACTGCAGACTGAACTCAACCATATTATGATCAACAGCGACTGTAGCTACATTATAGATTTCCAGTCATCTCTTCCCTCAGAGGGTTGTCAGTCATTGGATTTCTCTTCCACAGGGACCAGTTGTATCTGGGGGTCATTGAATATATTGAAGCACAAGTTAGACAGATATTTTATTGACAAAGGAGTTAAGGGTTATGGGGAACAGGTAGGAAAATAGAGAGAAAGCTGAGATGAGGAGGGATTTCTTCACTCGAGGATGTGGTGAAGCTTTGGAATTCCCCAGAGGAATATGGAGCCTCAGCCATTCGGTATGTTCAAGACAAATATTGACAGGTTTCTAGATATTGAAGATATCGAGGGATATGGGGATTGTGTGGGAAAATGGTGTTGAGGTAGATCGGCCAAGGATCTAATTGAATGGTTGAGCAGACTCGGTGGGCCGAATGGCCTACTCTTGCTCCTATTCTAATCTCTGTGTCCTGGTCAGGAAGCAGTGAGCTGAGCTTGGATCTGTCAATCAGCCTGAATCAGCACCTTCAGGAGAATTGGGAGGGTGAATATTAGATACAGCAGAGTGAGAATGGAGGGAGATTGTGTGGGATGGAAATTTACAGCTTTTAGAGAAGGAGAGAGGAAATTATATTCCATAAGAACTAGAATTGTCTGTTCTGAATTCCTATCCTGTAATAACAAGTGATGACTTTCGTAAATTTTTTTTAAAGGATATTAGAAGAGGAAGAATTATAGACAGAAATCTCAAACATCCCGTCTCGATGTGACAAACTCACTCGATTCCTTCTGACCTGAATATCATCGGGCTCTGAATATCATTGGCGAGAAGGAGAAATGTTTGTTTTCGATCTGTCGGCTTCAAAAGATTTGAAACATCAGTGTGACTGGAAACAGACAACACACACTGAGTGAGAGTGTTCCAGTGAACTGTGGAAATAGCTTCAACCAGACACACGGCCTGGAAAAAACATCACACCATTCACAGTGAGGAGAGACAGTGCACGTGTTCTGTGTGTAGACAAGGCTTCTGCTGATTGTCCAACCTGGAGAGACATGGAGAGATTGTCCAAAACATGGAGAAACCATGGAAATGTGGGGACTGCGAGAGGGGATTTAGAGCCCCATCTGAGCAGAAGACTCATTGACGCAGTTACACTGGGGAGAGGCCATTCACCTGTTCTCAATGTGGGAAGGGATTCACTCACTTCTTTAACCTGCAGTCACACCAGCGAGTTCACACTGGGGAAAGGCCATTCGCCTGCTCTCAGTGTGGGAAGGAATTCACTCAGTTATCCAGTCTGCAGACACACCAGTGAGTTCACACTGGGGAGAGACCATTCACCTCCTCCCTCTGTGAGAAGGTATTCAGTGATTTATCCACCCAACAGACACACTAGTAAATTCACACTGGGGAGAAGCCATTCACCTGCTCTCAGTGTGGGAATGGATTTACACATTTATCCAGTGTTCAGACACACCAGCGAATTCACACTGGGGAGAGGCCATTCACCTGCTGTCAGTGTGGGAAGGGATTCAATAATTCTTCCAACCTTCGGAACCATCAGCGAGTTCACACTGGGGTGATCAAACCTCCAGGAATACATTTAATCAAAGTTGGCGAGGAGAGAATGTTGTGAATTTCTATCCGAAACTGACAGTGAGATTTCTGTAAATTTACAGGACACTGGAAGAGGAGGTTTAACAGACGGGAAACACAAAGCAAACGTCACATCGCGATCTGACAGAGTCACTCGATTCATCAGAACCTGAATTTCAGCAGCATCTGGGTGTGGAAGGTAAAAGGTTTGTCTGTTCTGTCTGTGAGGGAAGATTTCAGGTCTCAGTGTGACTGGAAAAGCCCGAGATTCACAAACCGTGGTTAGGCCAAACCTGGAGAACTGTGTTCAGTTCTGGGCAACAAACCTGAGGAAGGATAGAATGGCCTCGGAGGGAGTGTAGCACAGATTTACCTGAGTGATATCTGAACCCCCAGGGGTTAAATTACAAAACTAAAAGGAGTCGGAGATATGATGGCACAGAGAATGGCATTCGGCCCATTGAATCCATGCTAGCTCTCTGGAGCAATCCAGTCAGTGCCATTCTCCTGCTCCATCCCTGTATCCTCGCAGGTTTATTTCCCTCAGATGTCTATCCAATTTCATTTTGAAATCAAATGATTCATTGTGTCTATTTTCAAACTCCCACATAGGCAGCAAGTTTCAGGTCATTGCCGCTCGCTGTGTAAAAACATGCATCTCATATCTCCTCATATCTCCTGTACCTTTTACATACAAACTAGGAACAGGCCACTCGGCCCCTCGAGCCTACTCAGCATTCAATAAGATTGCGGCTGATCTTATTCTAACCTCAACTCCACATTCCTGCCTCCCCTTGATGACCTTTCACCCCCTTGCTCATCAAGAATCTATCCAGCTCTGCGTTAAAAATATTCAAGGACTCTGCTTCCACTGCCTTTTAAAGGCGCGAGTTCCAAAGTCTTACAACACTCAAGAGAATAAAAAATCCTCATCTCCATCTAAAATGGGCGACTTTTCACAGTAACTTCATTGGAGCCTACTTGTGACAATAAGCAATTATTATTATTATGACCCCTTATTTTGCAAAACTGATGCCCTCTTCTAGATTCTCCCACAAGAGGAAACATCCTCTCCACATCCACCCTGTCAAGACCCCTCAGGGTCTTATATTGTTCAATCCAGGCTTTACCCAAAACTTTAAATCTGTGTCCCGGCTGCTTGTACGATCAGTGAATGGAAACAGAGTTTCTTTGTCCACCCAATGGAAATCTGGCATAATCTTGTGTCCCTGTATCAAATCTCCCCTCAACCTCCTTTGCTGGAACCATTGTGGTAAATCTCCTCTGCACCTTCTCCAAGAACCTTCACATCCTTCCTGAAGAGTGGTGACCAGAGCTTTATAAAGATTCATAAAATAGAATTAGAACCATAGAATTCCTACAGAGCAGAAGGAGGCCATTCGGCCCATCGAGTGCACTGATTCTCTGAAAGGGCACCCTGCCTTGGCCCACACCCCTACCCTGTCCCTGTAACCCCATAGCCCCACCTAACCTGCACATCCCTGGATACTAAGGGGCAATTTATCAAGGCCAAGCCACCTAACTTTCCCTTCTTTGGACTGTTGGAGGAATCCTGAGCACCGGGTGGAAACCCACGCAGACATGGGGAGAAAGTGCAAACTCCACACAGACAGTCACCAAGGCCGGAATTGAACCCGGGTCTCTGGCGCCGTGAGGCAGCAGTGCTAATCACCGTGCCACCAGAAGCATAGTTTCTGTATCAATATTACTGTTTATGAAGCTGAAGATCGCATTTGCTTTGCCAACTACTTTATTAATATGTCTTGTGGACATACAAAATCCCTCTTCACCTCTTTCTCTCCTCCCAAAGAGGCCAGTTGGGTTTTTATGACAATCCAGCAGTTTTTTTTTAATAAACAATTTTATTGAGGTAGTTTTTGGCTTTTTAAACAGTTACAGACATCATCAGAAAGAAAGGAAAAAAGGCAAAAATGTGCAAACATCCATGTACTTTCAATACTTCAATCGTAACATATTGCACAAGCCCGCTCCTCTCCCACCGGTACTACCCGCCATATTTTCCCTCCTACTCTACTCTACCCCCCACCCCCCTGCTGACGCTCACTCTCCCGCAAAGAAGTCAATAAATGGTTGCCACCTCCGGGCAAACCCCTGCACAGACCCCCTCAAGGCGAACTTAATTTTCTCTATACCCAGGAAACTCGACATGTCCGCAAGCCACCACTCAGTCTTCGGGGGCTTTGAGTCCCTCCACGCCAATAGTATTCGTCGCCGGGCTATCAGGGAAGCAAAGGCCAAAACATCGGCCTCTTTCTCCCCCGGATCCCCGGGTCCTCCGAAACCCCAAAAATTGCCACCCCTGGACTCATCACCACCCTTGTTTTTAGCACCTGGGACATAGAACATAGAACGATACAGCGCAGTACAGGCCCTTCGGCCCTCAATGTTGCACCGACATGGAAAAAAACTAAAGGCCATCCAACCTACACTATGCCCTTATCATCCATATGCTTATCCAATAAACTTTTAAATGCCCTCAATGTTGGCGAGTTCACTACTGTTGCAGGTAGGGCATTCCACGGCCTCACCACTCTTTGCGTAAAAAACCCACCTCTGACCTCTGTCCTATATCTATTACCCCTCAATTTAAGGCTATGTCCCCTTGTGATAGCCACCTCCATCCGCGGGAGAAGGCTCTCGCTGTCCACCCTATCTAACCCTCTGATCATTTTGTATGCCTCTATTAGGTCACCTCTTAACCTTCTTCTCTCTAACGAAAACAACCTCAAGTCCATCAGCCTTTCCTCATAAGATTTTCCCTCCATACCAGGCAACATCCTGGTAAATCTCCTCTGCACCCGTTCCAAAGTTTCCACGTCCTTCCTATAATGAGGCGACCAGAACTGTACGCAATACTCCAAATGCGGCCGTACTAGAGTTTTGTACAACTGCAAAATGACCTCATGGCTCCGGAACTCAATCCCTCTACCAATAAAGGCCATCACACCATAGGCCTTCTTCACAACCCTATCAACCTGGGTGGCAACTTTCAGGGATCTATGTACATGGACACCGAGATCCCTCTGCTCATCCACACTACCAAGAATTTTACCATTAGCCAAATATTCCGCATTCCTGTTATTCTTTCCAAAGTGAATCACCTCACACTTCTCCACATTAAACTCCATTTGCCACCTCTCAGCCTAGCTCTGCAGCTTATCTATGTCCCTCTGTAACCTGCAACATCCTTCCGCACTGTCTACAACTCCACCGACTTTAGTGTCGTTTGCAAATTTACTTACCCATCCTTCTGCTCCCTCCTCTAGGTCATTTATAAAAATGACAAACAGCAACGGCCCCAGAACAGATCCTTGTGGTACGCCACTCGTAACTGAACTCCATTCTGAACATTTCCCGTCAACCACCACTCTCTGTCTTCTTTCAACTAGCCAATTTCTGATCCACATCTCTAAATTACCCTCAATCCCCAGCCTCCGTATTTTCTGCAATAGCCGACCGTGGGGAACCTTATCAAACGCTTTACTGAAATCCATATACACCACATCAACTGCTTTACCCTCGTCCACCTGTTCAGTCACCTTCTCAAAGAACTCGATAAGGTTTGTGAGGCATGACCTACCCTTCACAAAACCATGCTGACTATCCCTAATCATATTATTCCTATCTAGATGATTATAAATCGTATCTTTTATAATCCTCTCCAAGACTTTACCCACCACAGATGTTAGGCTCACCGGCCTATAGTTACCGGGGTTATCTCTACTCCCCTTCTTGAACAAAGGGACCACATTTGCTATCCTCCAGTCCTCTGGCACTATTCCTGTAGCCAATGGTGACCTAAAAATCAAAGCCAAAGGCTCAGCAATCTCTTCCCTGGCTTCCCAGAGAATCCTAGGATAAATCCCATCAGGCCCCGGGGACTTATCTATTTTCACCTTGTCCAGAATTGCCAACACTTCTTCCCTACTCACCTCAATGCCATCTATTCTAATAGCCTGGGTCTCAGCATTCTCCTCCACAATATTATCTTTTTCCTGAGTGAATACTGACAATAAGTATTCATTTAGTATCTCGCTTATCTCCTCAGCCTCCACACACAACTTCCCACCACTGTCCTTGACTGGCCCTACTCTTACCCTAGTCATTCTTTTATTCCTGACATACCTATAGAAAGCTTTTGGGTTTTCCTTGATCCTACCTGCCAAAGACTTCTCATGTCCCCTCCTTGCTTGTCTTAGCTCTCTCTTTAGATCCTTCCTCGCTTCCCTGTAACAATCAAGCGCTCCAACTGAAACTTCACGCTTCATCTTCACATAGGCCTCCTTTTTCCTCTTAACAAGAGATTCCACTTCTTTGGTAAACCACGGTTCCCTCGCTCTACCCTTTCCTCCCTGTCTGACTGGTACGTACTGATCAAGAACAAGCAATAGCTGTTCCTTGAACAAGCTCCACATATCCAGTGTGCCCAACCCTTGCAGCCTACTTCTCCAACCTACACATCCTAAGTCATGTCTAATGGCATCATAATTGCCCCCTTCAAATCCCTCCCAGTACCCCCTAAGCTTAGGGCATGCCCAAAACATGTGCACGTGGTTCGCTGGTCCTCCCGCGCACCTAGCGCATTTGTCCTCTGTCCCGAAGAATTTGCTCATCCGAGCCACCGTCATATGGGCCTGGTGAACGACCTTAAATTGAATCAGCCCGAGCCTAGCACATGTCGCTGTCGAATTTATCCTACTCAAGGCCTCTGCCCACAGCCCATCCTCCATTTCCCCGCCTAGTTCCTCGACAATCCAGCAGTTTTAATGGTCACGTTTTCTTTGATTCAGATTAGTTTCAGATTCCAGCATCCGCAGTAACTTGCATTTATCCAGCATTTTCTCTTTCACTTTTTCTTAGTGTTGGCCCCACAAATGACCAGATTCATTCAGCTCAATTTCACATCTGGCTTTGTGTTTTTGTGGGTTCTGTCTCACTCCCTATTTTCTGTTTTCAATCAGTTTCACAGGGTGTTCGAAGGGGAGGCTTTAAAGTCCGGAAACTCAAACCAAGCATCACATCAGGATCTGACAGAGCCCCCAATTTATCATATCCTGAATATCAGCAGATTTTGAACATGGAAGGAAAGAGCATTGTTCACAGTGGGGAGAAACCGTACACGTGTTGTGTGTGTGCGCAAGGATTTGCTCGATCATCAGGCCTCACAAGCCACAAATGCAGTCACACTGAGGAGAAACCATGGAAATGTGCGGACTGTGCGAAAGGATTCAATTCCCCATCCAAGTTGGAAACACATCGACGCAGTCACACTGGGGAGAGACCATTCACCTGCTCCAAGTGCGGGAAGAGATTCACTCAGTTATCCACTCTGTCCACACACCAGCGAGTTCACACTGGGGAGAGACCATTCACCTGCTCAGAGTGTGGGAAGGGATTTTCTTTTTCAACCCACCTGCTGAGTCACCAGCGAATTCACACTGATGAGAGACCGTTTCAATGTCCAGACTGCGTGAAGTGCTATAAACGTTCTGGGGAACTGATTCGTCATCAACGTGTTCACACAGACGAGAGACCGTTTAGGTGCTCTCACTGCGGGAATAGGTTCAGACAATCATCTGACCTCACTGTACATTGGCGAAGTCACACTGGGGAGAGACCATTCACCTGCGCCAAGTGTGGGAAGAGATTCACTCGATCATCTGACCTGCAGAGGCACCAGCAAATTCACACTGGGGAGAGGCCATTCGCCTGCTCCAAGTGTGGGAAACGATTCACCCAGTCATCCGACCTGTTGAGTCACCAGCGGGTTCACACTGATGAGAGACCGTTTCAATGTCCAGACTGCGGGAAGTGCTATAAAAGTTGTAAGGAACTGATGTACCATAAACGTGTTCACACTGACGAGAGACCGTTTGGTGCTCTCACTGCGGGAATTGGTTCAGACAATCATGTAACCTCACTGTACATCGGCGGATTCACACTGGGGAGAGGCCATTCACCTGCTCCTGGTGTGGAAGAGGATTTACTGTGTCATCAGCCCTGCAGAAGCACCAGCGAATTCACACTGGAGAGAGACCGTTCAGCTGCTCCCAGTGTGGAAAGGGTTTCGCCTCTTCATCCCACCTGCTGAGACACCAACAAGGCCACAAGTAACCACAGTGATTGGGTTTTGCTGTTCCTCACATTCCGGACTGAACCATGTTCATTTGGGTCTCTTTCTGCTGATAACAAACTCCAGCCCATTTACAGAGGCTAATATTCTGGCTAAAAGTCAAATAAATTAGATTTGTGTTAAATACGCAGTGTGTTGAAACTTTTTAATATCTCTGAAACAAGTTAGTTCCTTTTGAAGTTCTCTCGCTCTCCTCTGTCTCTTCCATCCTCACCTCCAACAAGAAGTGTGAGGAGCTTGTGGAGCTTCTTTGTGACTGAGATTGAGTCAATCCGATCAGCTGCCTCTGCTGCTTCCCTCCCTTCCACGAGCCCACCGGACCAAACTGTCTCTAAATGTCATCCTTTCCCGAGCCCTAAACCCACATCTTTCTCTAGTTTCTCTCCCATCTCCCCTCATGCCCTCTCGGAGCTCATCTTGTCCATTATCGAGGGACAACAATACCTGCTGGAGACAGACAGACAACTAAACTTAGGGCAGCATGGTAGCATGGTGATTAGCATAAATGCTTCACAGCTCCAGGGTCCCAGGTTCGATTCCCGGCGGGGTCACTGTCTGTGTGGAGTCTGCACGTCCTCCCCGTGTGTGCGTGGGTTTCCTCCGGGTGCTCCGGTTTCCTCACACAGTCCAAAGATGTGCGGGTTAGGTGGATTGGCCATGCTAAATTGCCCGTAGTGTCCTAAAAAGTAAGGTTAAGGGGGGGTTGTTGGGTTACTGGTATAGGGTGGATACGTGGGTTTGAGTAGGGTGATCATTGCTCGGCACAACATCGAGGGCCGAAGGGCCTGTTCTGTGCTGTACTGTTCTATGTTCTATGTAAACAACATGAATCACAACACCAAGCTACCTAGACCCATATACCCGAGACAGGGAGCATTGGAGACGGACTGGAAGAACTTAAAGACTCGAGACACATTATCCGAAAACAACAAAGTACAACAGATAGAACCAAGGAAGTTCTGTCTGCTCCCTAAAACACCCAAACACATAGACTGTACCAGGGAAATACCCCCAGAGAGACCCATCAGATCAGACTGTGAGAGCAAAAGTCCGACAGAATCATAGAATTTACAGGCCCATCAATCCTGCACCGCCCTTGGAAAGAGCACCCTACTTAAGTCCATGCCTCCACCCTATCCCTGTAACCCAGCAACCCCACCAAACTTTTTTTTGGACACTAAGGGGCAATTTAGCACAGCCAATCCACCATTCCTGTACATCTTTGGATGGTGGGAGAAAACTGGAACACAACGGAGGGAACCCATGGAGACTCAGGGAGAATGTGCAAACTACACATTGAATTGAACACAGGAGCCAAATACAAAATGCTGCCAAGAGTCGATCCGGTCATCCAAACCTTCTCATTGGTCAACACCTCTCAGGCAGGAAATGAGGTTGTGGAAACCGTGCACATGTGGCCAATGGGAAGAACTCAAAATGATGCAGAGTCTCAGCCAATGATGGAGATCCAGGATCAGCCCTGCCCCTCATTCACTCTGATTGGTTGGAGGACCAGACACTCCCACTCGTTCCTCCAGTCCCGCCCCCTCTTCCTTTTGGCCCGGAGCTGCAGTCAATCACTCCCGGGCATTGTGATCCGGAGCATGCACAGTGTGGCTGCTGGACATGGAATTCAGCCCTTGTTTGTCCCGGAGAGGCGGATTGAGCGTCAGGCGGTGGGTGGGAGGATTTGGAAACACTTTGTGGGCCCGCAAACCCTTCACCATCATTGTCAGCTCCCTGGTTTGCAGCTGCGGAGCTTCTCCCTCCCTCCCGGGAACAGGCCCAGGTTAACGGGCACCATCCTGCTTCACACACTGGAGGGTGGTTCACATCACAGGATGGGGGAGGGGGGATAATAAATAAGAGCTTACACTTTGCACTCAAATCTATGAGGACTCTGATCTCTGGCAAGGAAGGAAACCCTGGCAGATGGGGGGGGGGGGGGGGGGATTCACAAACACTCGCTGGAGGCCCCCAAACCCCCAATTAGAACCTGCAGATCCTGGGTTTCCAGCTCTGAGGGTTGTTGGCTTCAGGTGCGGCCATCTTGGTGAAGGGACATAGAGTGGGTGGGGCTTGAGGGTCCCAGTGACCAGGAAGAAAATTATTGATTAATTGATTTTATTCTAACTTTGTACAGAGGGGCTTGAGAACAGAACCCAGCCAGAGGGGAGGGAGGGTGTAAACTGTAAGGAAAAGAATTGTGAGGGTGGTGTGCAGGGTTTGCTGAGCTGACCAACTCTCAGGGTAAAAATTAAGTCACAGCCTGCACTGAAAGGCTGGCGTTCTGCCAGAGCTGGGACCAGGCCGCCTGGGGTAAGTCTCTGCCAGAGCTGGGACCAGGCCGCCTGGGGTAAGTCTCTGCCAGAGCTGGGACCAGGCCGCCTGGGGTAAGTCTCTGCCAGAGCTGGGACCAGGCCGCCTGGGGTAAGTCTCTGCCAGAGCTGGGATCAGGCCGCCTGGGGTAAGTCTCTGCCAGAGCTGGGACCAGGCCTCCTGGGGTAAGTCTCTGCCAGAGCTGGGACCAGGCCGCCTGGGGTAAGTCTCTGCCAGAGCTGGGACCAGGCCGCCTGGGGTAAGTCTCTGCCAGAGCTGGGACCAGGCCGCCTGGGGTAAGTCTCTGCCAGAGCTGTTGGAACACAGAAACAGTAAGGAACATGGTTCTGTGCATTGAGAACAGCCCAGTTTATGTGACAGACAACATCCAGGCAGCATGCAGCCTGGGACAGAGAACACAAATACATTCCTGTAAAATACGGGACTGTTAGTCACTGTGGGATTTGCAACCAGCCCCAGGAGGCAATAGAGTGCATGGGATTAGGATTTACTGCTTTGCAGATACAAATGTCGAAAATATGTTCAATGGAAAATAGAATTGTACATTCAGAACTTCTCTATTTAAAGTTTTGTAAACTCCTTTTCCAGGGCATGAGAATGGTGGATTTACGAACAGGCTCCAACTGAACATCCCAGCATTATCTGACAGAGTCACTGACTCACCACGGCCGGAATATCATAAGTAATTGAATTTGGAAGTAGAAATGTTTGTGTTTTCTGTCTGTCTGACACCATTTAAAACATCTGTGACTGGAAAACCATCAAACACACACTGGAGTGAGAGGTTCCAGTACACTGACTGTACAAAGAGCTTCAATCAGTTAAACAGCCTGTAAAAAACATTACACGATTCTCAGAGGGAAAAAAGCGTAATTGTGTTGTGTGTGTGTGGACAAAGCTTCAACTAATTGTCCAAACAGGAGAAATACAAGGAAACTGGCACCATGGAGAAACCGTGGAAATGTGAGGAATGCGATAAAGGATTCAATTCTTCATCCCGGCTGGAAATCCATCGACGTGTTCACACTGGGGAAAGGCCTTTCATCTGTTCTGTGTGTGAGAGGAGATTCACTCAGTCATCTGCCCTTCGATTACACCAGCGAGTTCACACTGAGAAGACGCCATTCAGCTGCACAACCTGTGGAGAGAAATTCAAGTCCTTATCCATCCTCACTGAACACCAGCGAATTCACACGGGTCAGAAACCATTCATTTGCTTTGTGTGTGGGGAGGGATTCACTCAGATATTCACCCTTCAGACACATCATCAAATGCACACAAATGAGGATCCATTCAGGTGCATCACCTGTGGAGAGGGTTTCAGTCAGTCAGCTGATCTCAGTGCGCACCAACGCACTCACACTGGGGAGAAGCTGTTCACCTGCTCCGTGTGTGGGAAGGGATTCCCTTGGTCATCCCAACTGCTGACACATCAGTGGGATCACACCGGGGGGGGGGGGGGGGGGGGGGAGATGGTTCACCTGCTCCTTGTGTGGAGTGGGATTCACTCAGTCATGACACCTGCTGAGACACCAGCGAGTTCACAAGTGACTGCAGGGACTGGAATCTGCTGTTTTGCTGCTGCTAATCACATCCAGGATTGATTGTCTGACAATATCTGGTTTGATTCTGCTGATGCTGACAGTTCCTATAACTGGCTGCAGTTCAATATTCTGGAGATGTCACTGATTTTCGGGGCTGCAATGCCCCTTTTTAAAAGCCCCACCTGTGATCTTTCTCAGTTCAAAAACTCTCAATCGGAACACCTTTACAGTAAAATGATCAATTTGTACTTCAACCCTAAATTGATCTCTGATGCAAATCAGTGTCAGCAAATGCTCCACTGGTTGTCAACTTCAATTAGAAAGTGCAGATTAATCCTTGCTGACAATTCCTGCTGACTTCTGTCCATTAGGGAATTAAATTGCATCATGTGAAAGTAGACAAGACAGATGTGTAAAAATCAGGGACATACTCTGTAAATAAACATTGGATCAGCTGGTGTCAGTGATTCCAGACTGCCTGTGACAATGGAAATCTCTGTGTGATGAGATCAAGAGGGCGCTTCATCCGACCATCACCAAAGTTGCCCGGCTGAAATTGGCAGGTGGTGAAGATCTCACCGACAGAAGTAACCAGATGTCCCGCTGGGTTGAACATGACTGAGCTGTACCCCTGTGAGACGGACATCTCCCAGTCTCTGTTTGACTCTCCTGCAGCTTCCTGTCACAGTGAGTTGGACAAGGAACCCTCATCATTTGAGACGAATAGGGCCATTGATTGCTGAGAAAGCAGAAAGGTGCCCGGCAAGGATGGAATTCCAACTGAACTACTCAACCACGGAAAGTCCCATCGACTGCCACACCTTCATGACTTCCTTCATCTCTGGTAGGTGACAGGAACCATTCCATATGCGTGATGCAAGCATCATCACAATATATACAACCAGCAGTGACGGAGGAGATTACAACAACTGTAAAGACATCTCAGTCCTTAACATCACTGGGAAGATCTTCATAGGGTCATGTTTAAAAGACTCCAACTTCTTGCTGACTGTCAGCCATTGACTCTAATCGGTCATTAAGGCCCATTTGTATTATTTACGTCCTCTTGTTAGCGCGCAGGCATGAGGCCCAATCCCGCCATCAGCAGGGTGGCTGTCAGAGCATCACGCTTGGATCGGCGCCCAACGCCAATACCGATTTTCCGATTCTCCACTGCATCAGGGATCCCGCTGTGAGTGGTGGAGATTCCAGCTCTATGTGTATAAACATCTGCTTCATTCATCACAAGTGTCTGGCAGTTGCCTTTCCGTTCCAGGCTGATATTGTCTCTGACATTATAGGCAGAAAGAGGTGCTGTCTGTTCAGGGTTTGGGAAGACACTCTCAGACTCTGTTAGCAGCAGTTTGTCAAATGGCCTCTGGTAGCTCCCTCTGATGTTGGACAGTGCAGTTCATGGATGGTCTGATGGAAGCTCTTCAGATGCACCTTATAAGTGAGACATTTCCAAATCGGAGAAGTGAATATTTTTATTCTGCTGACTCATAGGCAGAGGGTTGGCCATCTTATTGGTTGCTGTTCACCCAAAAAATCCAGTTTGAACATAAGAAATGCAATAAGGCACTTTTTTCACCAAAACATACACGGTTAGGTTCTGTCCTATCGCGTTAAGTGGAGTCGGCCAATGTTACTGAGGTGAAAATAGTCTTGTGGGTATATAGTTGAAAACTCAGCTTGGGGTGAAATATTTTGTGTTGAGTGTGAGCCAGGGTTCAGCCTGAGACAGTTCCCAGGGAGCGGGATGGAGTCCGTGTATCGGGAATGTAGATTGTCGTGGAGATTGAAGAGGGATGGAGTCAGTGAGTAGGGAATGGAGTTTGCAGTGAGGGTTGAAGACAATGGCCTCATTCTACATGTTTAACTGGAGGAAGTTTCTGCTCTTTCAGCCTGAATGTCAGACAAGTCAGGATGGTGTGTGACTTGGAGAGGAATTTGGTGGTGAAGGTGTTCACATATACCATTGAGGTGGTGGAGGGGAGAGTTTGGGAGGTTCTGGTCAATTGTAGATATGTAAAAAATCTGTCTCACTGGCCACTGCCTCGACCCCACCAATGACCTGGTTCAACACAATTTCATCAGCTGTCTTTGTGTTTTTGTGAGTTCTCACTCCCTTTTTTCTGTTTTAACTCAATTTCACAGGGTACTGGAAGGGGAGGACTTTCTGTCGGGAAACTGAAACCAAACATCACATCAGGATCTGGCAGAGATAATTTACCATAACCTGAATATGATTGGATTTTGAACATGGAAGGAAAAAGCACCGATCACAGTGAGGAGAAACTGTCCACGTGTTATGTGTTTGGACGACACTTCAGCCGATCCGACCAGTCGAACAAACAACGTCACACTGAGGAGAAACTGTGGAAATGTGAGGATTGCGGGAAGGGTTTTGACTATCCAGTTAGGCTGGAAATTCATCGGCGAATTCACACTGGGGAGCGACCGTTCATCTGCCCTAAGTGTGGGAAGGGATTCACTACCTCGTCCCACTTGCTGATACACCAGCGGGTTCACACTGGGGAGAGGCCATTCACCTGCTCAGAATGTGGGAAGGGATTCACTCAGTCATCCAACCTGCTGACGCACCAGCGAATGCACGCTGGGGAGAGACCATTCATCTGCTCCGAGTGTGGGAAGGGATTCACCATTTCAGCCCACCTGCTGAGACACCAGCGAGTTCACTCTGACGAGAGACCTTTTAGATGCTCAGACTGTGGGAAAGGCTATAAAAGTTCTGGGGAGTTGATGTCCCATCAACGTGTTCACACTGACGAGAAACCGTTCAGATGCTCTCGCTGTGGGAGTGGGTTCAAGCAATCATCTGACCTCACTGTACACCAACGCACTCACACTGGGGAGAAGCCGTTCTCATGCGCTGTGTGTGGGAAGAGATTCAATCAGACATGTACCCTTCAGAGACATCAGCAAGTTCACACTGGGGAGAAGCCATTCACCTGTTCTGTGTGTGGGAAGAGGTTTGGTCGGTCATCCACTCTGCTGAGACACCAGCGAGTTCACAAGTAACTGCAATGAGTGGACCTTCCTGTAAATCACATCCAGGCCTGAACAGGAGGAGCAGCCAGATTGGCAGAGACTGTATCTGATTGGAGGAGCTGTTTCTCACACATTCTGTCTCTCCCACATTCAGGAGAGAGTTCATTTTCAATGGTCACCCCAGTGGTGAATTTTAATTGGCATATTGGGGGGTTTTGATGGGCAGAATTTGCCCACCTCCTCCATTGAAATTACACCTTGTTCCAATTCTCCACATCTCCGATTAGAAAGTGCTGGTTAATCCTTGCTAACAATTCTTGCTGACGTCCACATAAATTATCAAGGAATCTGAAACAAAACAGTGAATTATTTCACAGACACAAGATTCAACAATCAACATTGATATTGATGGAGTTTGGAAGTCGCTGAGTTGAATCATTTCTGACACAGCAGCAGCAACATTTGGTAAAGGTGGAACCCACACACAGACTAATTTGAGAGCCACTCAGAAGAGATGACATCTGTCATTGAAGCAAAAAGCAAAGCCGACCTGATGAACAACATACATCCAACACTGAGAACACTGCATCATGTGAAAGTAGTCAAGACAGTTGTGTAAAAGACAGGATGTGTGAAATAATCACTGGATCAGCCCACATCACAAAATGTGAATTCCCTCTTAAATCTACTGTATTTGATGGGATCAAGACGTCACTTGGTTCTTCCTTCATCAACGTTGTTCCCTTGATATCAGCAGATGATGAAGTTCTCATTGACAGAAGTAACCAGCTTTTCCGCTGGGTTGAACATGACTGTGAGCTGTACTCCAGTGAGACGGACACCTCCCAGTCTCTGGCTGACTCTCACAACTCCCTGTCATTGAGTTGGACGAGTTGCCCTCACCAATGAGCTGGAAAAGGCCATTGATTGCTGAGCAAGCAGAACGGCACCCGGAAAGGATGGAATTCCAGCTGAATGGCTCACACACAATGTCCCAGTGATTGTCACACCTTCATAACCTTCTCCTCCTCTGTCGGGAGGGAGTATACATTTCACAGGAAATGGATGACACAAATATCACATTTTACAAAAACAGCGGTGACAGAGGGGATAACTGCAGCTACAGGGACATCTCACTCCTTAACATTACTGGGAAGACCTTCACTCAGGTCATGTTTGAAGATTCATCTACTTGCAGACTGAGTTTATCCAGAAGCACAGTGCGGTTTCTGTGCTGACAGATCTACAGTGAACATGATCTTCTCCACACACCAGCTACAAGAGAAGAGAACAATTGGGATTTAATCTAAAATACTGCCAGTTCTTGTGCTGAGAAAAGTGAAATGTTCCAATTACTGAGTGGAAGTAAACCTTTCAGTGTGATAACAATTTACTGGGATAATTGGAAAAGGCACCAAAATGTTTGATTCCAAAAAGATAATATTCAGCCTTGAAGTTATATTTCGGAGCTCACAAGCTGTGGGAAGCTCCACCCTCTTGAACTCTTTTTTGTCTAAAAATGTTGAAGCATTTGTTTACCCACAAAAGCTAACTTTTTTTAGTTTGATGTTTTCTGAGTTATAAGACAGCGATTGGGAAAGACTCCTGAAGAAAGAAAAGAAAACAATTGGGAAAAACTAGGAAAAATACCAAAATCATTGGAAAAACAAAGATCAAAATGGTGTCTTGTTCATCTTTAATCTGGAAATAAAGTTATGTGACGTTGACACAATTGTGCCCATTTGTGAATGTTTGCTTCACCCTTTTACACTCAAGCAGCGTGGTGAAAATTTAAACTAAAGATTCTGTTTTTTAAAGATTTGGCTTCATCCCATTTGCTATCGTTCAAGACATATTGCCTGAAAACAGGAGAGTTACCCACAAACCGATCTGTACCTCTGTCTCTGATCTAAAAATACCGGATTATGTGAGTGTTTAATTGGGCAGTAAAGCTTCCGCAGGCTCTTGTGGGAAGCCTGATTTTCAAAGAAAATAAATCACACCAGCGATTGGGAATAGGAATAATTCACTCTGGATCTAGTTCAATGGAACAGACAAACTGGATATTCACGTACATTCTAGTGGAAGTCAGGAAAGTGTAGTTGAGACAATAATTTTTGGTTTTCTCTTGATGCTTGTGTCCTTCCTTCTGCGCTTAAAAATAACAGAATCTGACAGTCTGGTCACTACCTGAAGGCATTGGAACCATATAGAGACAGGCAAACATCTTCATGGAGACGCTACTGTCATCTTTTTAATAACATGAAAATCCATGAGTGGGCGGTTGCAGATGGTAGATGAAACATCCTTTTGGGACACAGATGTGAGTGTGCAGATGTGATATGTTACATGTAGTGCCAATAATTTGTGGAAACACATGGTGACCCTGCACTGGCGAACTGGTCCCAGGCATGTTCAGCTGTCCGACTACAGAACAACTTTGAGAGATTAACATAGAATGAGAGAGCAGCAGTGGTTAGCACCACTGCCTCTCGGCACTGAGGACCCGCGTTCGATCCCGGCTCCTGGTCACTGTCTGTGGGGAGTTTGCAATTCTCCCCGTGTCTGCGTAGGTCTCACCCCCACAACCCAAAGATGTGCAGGGAAAGTGGATTGCCCACGCTAAATTGCCCCTTATTCAAAAAAAAAGAATTGGGTAATAACTTTATTTTAAAAAATGAGAGCATTTTTAAGTTATCACAGTGACATATCTTGCACAGAGAATCTGACTTTAAAACAATCAGGACAGAATTAAACTCACTGGTATCTAATAATAATGACAATAATAATCATTTATTGTCACAAGTAGGCTTCAATGAAGTTACTGTGAAAAGCCCCTGTCTTAGGTTCTTTGGGGGTGAAGACAGGTGCGTCAGGTGTTCGGGGAGTCCAGCGAACCACGCCCATATGTTCTGGGCATGCCCTGCACTGGAGGAGTTCTGGAAGGGGGTGGCGGGGACGGTGTCGAGGGTGTTGGGATCCAGGGTCAAGCCAGGCTGGGGACTCGCGATATTTGGGGTTGGGGTGGAGCCGGGAGTGCAGGAGGCGAAAGAGGCCGATGTTTTGGCCTTTGCGTCCCTAGTAGTCCGGCGGACGATCTTGCTGCAGTGGAAAGATGCGAGACCTCCGAGCGTGGAGACCTGGATTAATGACATGGCGGGATTCATTCAGCTGGAAAGGGTCAAATTTGCCCTGAGGGGGTCGGTACAAGGGTTCTTTAGGAGATGGCAGCCTTTCCTCGACTTTCTGGCTCAACGATAAGGTACTAGGCCAGCAACAGCAGCAACCCGGGGGGGAGGGGGAGGGGGGGGGGGGGTTCAGGGGGATAGTGTTTAAATTAATTTGCTTACTGTTAATTTATTTTGGTGTTTATTGGGTTTGGGGGGAGGGGGGGGTTGTTATAGGCGTTGTTACGGGTGCCGGGGGGTGTTTATTATTATTATTGTTCTGTTGATATATATTTTTCAAAAATTCCAATAAACATTATTTTTTTTAAAAGGAAAAGCCCCTGTCTATCAGAGGGAGTGAAATTAAAGTGAGGAGGGATATAGAATTTGGATTTAGAAAATATCCACAAGGTGGATGCAGGTGAACAGGGAGCTGGAGAATCTTTAAAGTTTGTGCCTGAAACTTTGTTTGAACTGGATGTGTTTACGATGCCAACAGTTTCGAATTGTGAGAGATGGTGTGCAGGTGGGAAGGATAAATCTCAATCAGTAATGATCACATTTTGCTGGAAAAGATTTTACATTTATTCTCGGTGGCAGCTCAAGGGTCTGTGTTGCTGATTCTGATCATTCCAGCAGCTTTAGACTGTTATCTATGGACTGTAACAAGAAATTCGGAAAAGAAGCTTGTAGTTTAGAAATAGCTGGGTTAATCAGAAATCAGATTGTGAGACGTCAGTAAGGATAATCCCTCTGCAAGGTGGGAAGATCTGTCAGAAATCACTGACTAATAACCTCATGAAATCTTCAGAAACGTATTCATTACAGGAATAGCTGTGTGTGTGTCTCTGTCTTGCTTAGAAATAAAGATTCCTGGCTTGACAAATACTGGGAAATGTATCCCAATATTACCTCATAGGGATGGAGTTAGGGAACGGAACTTGCGGCGATGAAGACTGAAGACAATGGCTTTGGTCTTCCCAAATTTTAATTGGAGGAAATTTCTGCCCATCCAGTACTGGATGCTATCAGAAAATTTAGCAACAGAAGCTTCATTACCTTCATCCAAGTCATTTATATAAATTATAATAAGTTGAGTCTCCAGTACTGATCCCTGTGGCACACCACTCATCACATGAATGAAATGAAAATGAAAATCGCTTATTGTCACGAGTAGGCTTCAATGAAGTTACTGTGAAAAGCCCCTAGTCGCCACATTCCAGCGCCTGTTCGGGGAGGCAGGTACGGGCCCACCAATCAGAAAAATACCCAGCTATGTCTACCCTGTTTCCTGTTGGTTAGCCAATCTTCAGTCCATGCCAGTATGTTACCCCTTATATCCTGAGTTTTTATTTTCTATAACAATCTTTGATATAACTTATCAAATGCTTTCTGGAAATCTAAGGACAATACGTTCACCCGTTCCCCTGTATCCACAGTCACGTGGTCCATCAAGTAACTCTGATAAATTGGTTAAGTGTGATTTTCCTTTCACAAAACCATGTTGACCCTGCCTGACTGCCTTGAATTTTTCTAACAGATCGGACATAACATATTTAATAATAGCTTCTAACATGATCCCTATGATTGATGTTAGACTAACTGGCCTGTAGTTTCCAGCCATCTGTCCCCCTCCCTTTGTGAATAAAGGAGTTACATTTATTATTTTCCAATTTAATGGAATCCTCCTCGTATCCAGTGAATTTTGGACAATGAAACGAGTGCATCAACTCCCTCATTAGCTGCTTCTTTCAAGACCTTATGGTGAAGTCTGCCCGAACCCGGGATTTTGTCAGCCTGCAGACTCAAAACATTGCTCATTACCACTTCCCTGGTGGTTGTAATTTTTCCATTACTTCCTGATTTATGGATATTTCTGGGATGTCATTTGATTCCTCCATACCTGATCAATTCATTTGCCAAAACCTTACTTTTCATTGTTCATTTCCCAGACAAGCTTTCTGGAGAATCAACACTCACTTGAATTATTTACTTACACAAATGTCTATAGAAACTCTGTCTTTATATTTCTAGCCAGCTTTCTCTGGTACTCTAATAATAATCGTTTATTGTCACAAGTAGGCTTCAATGAAGTTACTTTGAAAAGCCCCTAGTCGCCACATTCCGGCGCCTGTTCGGGGAAGCCGGTTCGGGAATTGCTCCCCCGCTGCTGGCCTTGTTCTGCTTTATAAGCCAGCTGTTCAGCCCAATTATTCCCTCCTTATTAATATTTTTGTGTTTATATTCTATGCTTTATATTCTGCCCAATGTTCTGACCCGAAATCTGCCTTTGAGCAGTTACATGCTTTGTAAAAAACATTGATATGTCTTTAACTTTTTTAGTTAAAGACAGATGCTGGGCCCTCCCCTTGGAATTTTCCATTCTCACTAGAATGTATCTATTCTGTTTATACTGAAATATCCCTTTCAATGTTTGCTACTGAATATCTATTGACCTGACACACAAGCTCATTTGAAAGTTCATTTTAAGCTAGCTCTGCTTTGATGCCCTCATAATTGCTCTTATTGAAGCTTAACTTACTCGTCTTGGACTCAATCTTCTTCCCCTCAAACTGCATGTCAAATTCAATCATATTATGATCGCTGTTACCTGGGGATGTCTTCACCATGAGGTTATCAATTAATCTTTGCTGCACAATACCGAGCCTGGTGTAACCTGCCCTCTGGTTGGCTCCAAAATGTGCTGATTGTAGAAACTATTGCAAGAACATTCTGTGAACTCCTCACCTATGCTACCTTCGACAATCTGATGTTTCCAGCCTATAAGTAGACTAAAATCCCCCTTGATTATCGCTGTACCTTTTCTGACAGACTCCCATTATCTCTTCCTTAACACTCTGTCCTACTGTGCCGTTACAATTAGGAGGTCTGCACACCACTCCCAGAAGTAAATTCTTGCCTTAACCATTTTTCATCTCAAACCAAACCACTCCTACATCCTGGTTTCTTGAGCTTAGGTCATCCCTGTCTAATGTGCCAACAGCATCAATAATTAACAAAGCCGCTCTTCCACCTTTTCCGATATTTCTGTCCTTCCTAAAGTTCACATACACTACAATATTCAGCTCACCACCACCTTGGATGATGTGCAATAAATGTTGGACTGGCCAGTGACACCCACATACCACGAATGAATATAAAACAATTCAGGTCCCAATCTATTTCTCTGAATGGCCTTCAGATCGTACTTACTTATTTCTATAGGTGCTGCCAATTCATCAGTTTTGTTTCAAATGCTACTTGTGTTTTGCTGCAGAGCCTTTGGTTTTGTTCTTTTATTATTTTTGTAGCGTTTATCTGATGTAATTTTAAATGTGTTCTCTCCGTCTCTTCCTGCCACAGTCTGTTTATCATTTCCCATATTCTTACCTTTCTCTCTGGTCTTACTCTTTACTTTACCACATCATACAGAACAAATCAGAAAAGACACAACAATGGAACAATCGGTAACAGTTAATCAATCAGTCTCCTCCTATCTGAAAATGAAAATTGCTTATTGTCACAAATAGGCTTCAAATTAAGTTACTGTGAAAAGCCCCTAGTCGCCACATTCTGGCGCCTGTTCGGGGAGGCTGGTACAGGAATTGAACCGTGCTGCTGGCCTGCCTTGGTCTGCTTTCAAAGCCAGCAATGTGCTAAACCAGCCCCGATCTTAGAGAAATCAAGGACTCGAACATTGTCGTTAACACAAGGCTAATTTTATTAATCTATATCCAGAATATTAAACTTCGGCTGAGTCACAGGAATGATTAACATCAACTGAAACAAACTCCAACTGTCAGAATGAACACGGCTCAGTCCTGGATGTGATTAACAGCAGCAATAACAGAATCCAACCCCTTGTGAACTCGCTGGTGTTTCTGCAGGGTGAATGAATGAGTGAATCCTTTCCCACACACAGAGCAGATGAATAATGTCTCCCTGGTGTGAATGTGCTGGTGTTTCAGCCGGAGGGAATGCTGAGTGAATCCCTTCCCCCACACGGAGCAGCTGAACGGCCTCTCTCCAGTGTGACTGCGCTGGTGAATCAGCAGATCCATTTTGCCTTTAAAGCTCTTCTCACAGGCGGAACATTTAAAAGGTCTCGTGTCAGAGTGAACACGTTGGTGTGAGGCGAGTTGGGCAGACTGAGTGAATCCCTTCCCACATTCAGAGCAGATGAACTGTCTCACCCCAGTGTGAATGCGCTGGTGTCTCAGCAGGGTGGATGACTGAGCGAATCCCTTCCCACACACACAGCAGAGGAATGGTCTCTCCCCAGTGTGAACCCGCTGATGGTCCAAAAGTTTGCATAACTGAGCGAATGTCACCCCACACTCAGGACAGGTGAATGGTTTCTCTCCAGTGTGAACTCGCTGGTGTGTCAGAAGGTTGGATAACTGAGCGAATCCCTTCCCACACTCAGTGCACGCGAATGGTTTCTCCCCGCTGTGCAATCGCTGTGTGCCGAAAGGCTGGATAACTGAGTGAATCTCTTCCCACATTCAGAGCAAGTGAATGGCCTCTCCCCAGTGTGAACTCGCTGGTATGTCAGAAGATTAAATTTGTTTTTAAAGCTCTTCTCACAATCGGAACATTTAAAAGGTCTCCTGTCAGAGTGAACAAGTTGGTGTGCAGTCAGATGTGTTAGTTGAGTGAATCCCTTTCCACACTCGGAACAGGTGAATGGTCTCTCCCCGGTGTGACTGCGGTGATGAGTTTCCAGCTCAGATGGGTAACTGAATCCCTTCCCACAATCCGCACATTTCCATGGTTTCTCAATGGTGCCGGCATCCTTGTGTCTCTCCATTTTGGACGATTAGTTGAAGCTTCTTCGACACACACAACACGTGTACAGTTTCTCCTCGCTGTGAATGGTGTGGTGTTTTTAAGGCTGTGTAACTGGTTGAAGCTCTTTCCACAGTCAGTTCACTAGAACACTCTCACGCGGGTGTGTCTTTGTGCTTTTCCAGTCACACTTATGTTTGAAATCTTTTCCCACAGACAGAACAAACATTTCTCCTTCCACATTCAAAAGTTCATGACATTCAGATCCTGATCAGAGTGACTGTCAGATCTTGATGTGATGATTGATTTGAATTTCCAGTGTCGATCCACTCCTTGTAACCCTGTAAAATCAGTTTACACAGGTCAGAAATTCATAGAACATAGAACAGTACAGCACAGAACAGGCCCTTCGGCCCTCGATGTTGTGCCGAGCAATGATCACCCTACTCAAACCCACGTATCCACCCTATACCCGTAACCCAACAACTCCCCCCCTTAACCTTACTATTAGGACACTACGGGCAATTTAGCATGGCCAATCCACCTAAACCGCACATCTTTGGACTGTGGGAGGAAACCGGAGCACCCGGAGGAAACCCACGCACACACGGGGAGGACGTGCAGACTCCACACAGACAGTGACCCAGCCGGGAATCAAACCTGGGACCCTGGAGCTGTGAAGCATTGATGCTAACCACCATGCTACCGTGCTGCCCCTTCAGAACAGATAATTCTAGTTTCTGGGGAATAATTGTTTCTCTCGTTTCCTAAAGCTGCCAATCCCAGTCCCACACTTTCCCCTTCCCACACTCACCACAATGGTTTCTAGGTTATTAATACTGAGTGCAGCTTTGAATTCCAGATTATGGCTTGAATTTAAATTCTACCATCTGCATTAACAAATCCATCAGTGTGAGTGCAGGATAGAAATTGCCCCATTCTCTCCTCCTGCTGCAGGATCAGTAAAGTGAGTTAAAGATCATTTCTCCTGAACAAATCCATTGCTGCATTTCCTTCCTGAAGCCACATTTGTCCACTGGGGCCTGGCACCGGGAGAAAGCGGCAGCTGCCGTTGTGTTGGGTGTTGAGGCGGTGCGGCTAGTTTGTTATTGGGGGTGTTGAGGCCTCCACTGGGTGTGTGAAGCCTCCCCTCCCACCCACTGCCCCTAACGCTGCCTCCGCTTATCCGCCTCCTTCCCGCCTGAAGATGAGACAAACAAGCGTCTGTCCCTGGACATGAGCCTCACTGCGCATTCCCCACATCACAATGCCCGGGGAGTGATTGACGGCAACTGCGGACCAATAGGACGAGGGGGCGGGATTGGGGGACCGAGCAGGAGTGGATGGTCCTCCAACCAATCGGTGTAAGTGAGGGTGGGTGGGACTTCGACTGAAGCATGCGCAGTGTGGATAATGGCGATGGAGAGAAGATTTTATCTCGGATCTACAAAAGGTAAGAGGAATATTGTGGAACGCTGGAGCGATGGATGTGGCTGGTGTGTGGAAAAGTTTTCTAAACATGTTGTGCACGTCCACACTCCGAAAAATTACTCCCGAGTTCCCCCGTTTCACGGAGCGCGGCCGCGACGGTCCAGTGATCGGTTCGGGATAACGGCCGCCATCTTTACTCGGGATGTGGAGATGCCGGCGTTGGACTGGGGTGAGCACAGTAAGAAGTCTTACAACACCAGGTTAAAGTCCAACAGGTTTGTTTCAAACACGAGCTTTCGGAGCACGGCTCCTTCTTCAGGTGAATGGAAAGGCTTGTTCCAGAAATGTTTATATAGACACAGTCAGAGATGCCCCGGAATGCGAGCACCTGCAGGCAATCAAATCATCAAAGATGCAGAGAGAGAGGTAACTCCAGGTTAAAGAGGTGTGAATTGTCCCAAGCCAGTTCAGTCGGTAGGCCTCTGCAAGTCCAGGCTTGTTGGTGGGGGCCGAATGTAATGCGACATGAATCCCAGATCCCGGTTGAGTCCGCATTCATGCGTGCGGAACTTAGCTATAAGTTTTTGCTCAGCAATTTTGCGTTGTCGCGTCTCCTGAAGGCCTCCTTGTAGAATGCTGACCCGGAGATCAGAGGCTGAATGTCCTTGACTGCTGAAGTGTTCCCCAACTGGAAGGGAACAGTCCTGCCTGTTGATAGTCGCACGATGCCCGTTTATTCGTTGTCGCAGTGTCTGCATGGTCTCGCCAATGTACCACGCTTCGGGACATCCTTTCCTGCAGCGTATGAGGTAGACTACATTGGTCGAGTCGCACGAGTATGCGCCGCGTACCTGGTGGGTGGTGTTTCCACGTGTAATGGTGGTGTCCATGTCGATGATCTGGCATGTCTTGCAGAGATTACCCTGGCAGGGTTTTGAGGTGTTGTGGTTGCTGTTCTGAAGGCTGGGTAATTTGCTGCAAACAATGGTTTGTTTGAGGTTGCGCGGTTGTTTGAAGGCCAGTAGTGGGGGTGTGGGGATGACCTTGGCAAGATGTCCATCCTCGCTGATGATGTGTTGGAGGCTGCGAAGAAGATGTCGTAGTTTCTCCGCCCCAGGAAAGTACTGGACGACGAAGGGTACTCTGTCAGTGGTGTCCCGTGTTTGTCTTCTGAGGAGGTCGGTGCGGTTTTTTGCTGTGGCGCGGTGGAACTGTCGATCAATGAGTCGAGCGCCATATCCCGTTCGTACGAGGGCATCTTTCAGCATCTGTAGGTGTCTGTTGCGCTCCTCCTTGTCTGAGCAGATCCTGTGTATACGGAGGGCTTGTCCATAGGGGATGGCTTCTTTAATGTGTTTCGGGTGAAAGCTGGAGAAGTGGAGCATCGTGAGATTATCTGTGGGCTTGCGGTAAAGCGAGGTGCTGAGGTGACCGTCCTTGATGGAGACGAGTGTGTCCAAGAATGGAACTGAATTTGGAGAATAGTCCATGGTGAGTTTGATGGTGGGATGGAACTTATTGATGTCATCGTGTAGTCGTTTCAGTGATGTCTCGCCGTGGGTCCAAAGGAAAAAAAAAAAAAATGTCATCGATGTATCTGGTGTATAGCATCGGTTGAAAGTCCTGTGTGGTGAGGAAGTCCTGTTCAAACTTGTGCATGAAGATGTTGGCATATTGAGGTGCAAATTTGGTCCCCATGGCTGTTCCGTGCGTCTGGATGAAGAATTTGTTGTCGAAGGTGAAGACGTTGTGGTCTAGAATGAAACGGATGAGTTGCAGAATTGCGTCTGGAGATTGGCAGTTGTCGGTGTTGAGGACTGAGGCTGTTGCAGCAATGCCGTCGTCATGGGGGATGCTGGTGTAGAGTGCCGAGACATCCATTGTGACGAGGAATGTTCCTGGTTCAACTGGTCCATGGGTGCTGAGTTTCTGTAGGAAGTCCGTCGTGTCGCGACAGAAGCTGGGTGTACCTTGTACGATGGGTTTCAAGATGCCCTCGATGTGGCCAGAGAGGTTCTCACACAGGGTCCCATTGCCTGAAACGATAGGACGGCCTGGTGTGTTGGCCTTGTGTATTTTCGGGAGGCAGTAGAGATCTCCAATGCGGGGATTACGTGGGATGAGAGCACGTAGGGTGTTCTGAAGGTCTGGATCTAAGGTCTTGATCAGTCTGCTGAGTTGGCGGATGTGTTCCTTGGTTGGATCTGCGGGTAACTGCCTGTAGTGTTCCTGGTTGTCGAGTTGTCGGTATACTTCTTTGCAGTAGTCTGTTCTGTTCAGTATGACGGTGGCCCCTCCTTTGTCTGCTGGTTTGATGACGATGTTGCGGTTGGTCTTGAGAGTGCGGATGGCGTTGCGTTGTGCTTGGGTGACGTTTGAGGCTGCCTTGTGATTGCGACACCACCATTACACGTGGAAACACCACCCACCAGGTACGCGGCGCATACTCGTGCGACTCGACCAATGTAGTCTACCTCATACGCTGCAGGAAAGGATGTCCCGAAGCGTGGTACATTGGCGAGACCATGCAGACACTGCGACAACGAATAAACGGGCATCGTGCGGCTATCAACAGGCAGGACTGTTCCCTTCCAGTTGGGGAACACTTCAGCAGTCAAGGACATTCAGCCTCTGATCTCCGGGTCAGCATTCTACAAGGAGGCCTTCAGGAGACGCGACAACGCAAAATTGCTGAGCAAAAACTTATAGCTAAGTTCCGCACGCATGAATGCGGACTCAACCGGGATCTGGGATTCATGTCGCATTACATTCGGCCCCCACCAACAAGCCTGGACTTGCAGAGGCCTACCGACTGAACTGGCTTTGGACAATTCACACCTCTTCAACCTGGAGTTACCTCTCTCTCTGCATCTTTGATGATTTGATTGCCTGCAGGTGCTCGCATTCCGGGGCATCTCTGACTGTGTCTATATAAACATTTCTGGAACAAGCCTTTCCATTCACCTGAAGAAGGAGCCGTGCTCCGAAAGCTCGTGTTTGAAACAAACCTGTTGGACTTTAACCTGGTGTTGTAAGACTTCTTACTGTCTATCTTTACTCGGGACAATGAACAGTAGAGCGCATGTGCGGCCGCCATGTTTGTTGGGGGCAAGATTTTCAACATTGCTCAGAATGGAGACAACCTGGCCAGCAAACTGCATTACCCTTTGTCCTGGGTACTTGACCTCCCATTACCCCGGTTTGCACAGACCCAGATATCTGTGATCCGAGTAGCAACAGAGAAGTAAAGAAACAGAAGCAAATCCTGCTCTTTGGATCCCACTAACTCAAAGGACGTCTGACCCCATGTGGGGCTCTGTTCAGTCACATAAAGGCCCATGTGGGAACCCTAGGAGCGGCAAGGTGGTGTAGTGCTTAGAACTGCTGCCTATGGTGCTCAGGACCTGGGTTTGATGCCGGCCCCAGATCACTGTCTGTGGACTCTGCATGTTCTCCCTGTGTGTGCGTGGGTTTCCTCCAGGTGCTCCGGTTTCCTCCCATAGTTCAACGATAGGCAGGTTAGGTGGATTGGCCATTCTAAATGAAATGAAATGAAATGAAATGAAAATCGCTTATTGTCACGAGTATCCTTCAATGAAGTTACTGTGAAAAGCCCCTAGTCGCCACATTCCGGCGCCTGTCCGGGGCGCCGTTAGTTGCCCTTAGTATCCAGAAAGGTTAAGTTGGGTTAGGGGATAAAGGGAATGGGGTGGAGGCATGGAGCTTAAGTGGGGTGCTCTTTGCAAGGGCTGGTGCAGACTCGATGGGCTGAATGGCCTCATTCTGTACCGTAAATTCTATGGTTCTTCCCATGTCTGCGTGGGTCTCACCTCCACAACCAACGATGTGCAGATTAGGTGGATTGGCCAAGCTAAATTGCCCCTTAATTGGAAAAAGACGATTGGGTACTCTAAATTTATTTGAAAAACGGAAATCTTTTCATGCAGACAGAAGAGACAAACATCTCCTCTTCCACATTCACAGGCCAATAATATTCAGGTCCTGGTAAATGGAGTGACTCTGTTAAACCTTGGGGGAAAATATTTTCATGTAGGTTAGGGCCTCCACAAAGTGTTTCCAACTCCTCCCACCCATCTCCTTAACAGGTTGACACATTTATTTCTCTGACTAAAAGAATGTCCTCTGGTCACACAGTGGTTAGCACTACTGCCTCACGGCGCCAAGGACCCGTGTTCAATCCCAGCCCCGGGCCACTGTCCGTGTGGAGTTTGCACATTCTCCCCGTGTGTGCGTGCGTCTCACGTCCACAATCCAAAGATGTTCAGGGTAGGTGGATTGGCCACACTCAATTGCACCTTAATTGGAAAAAAATAATTGGTGATCGAAATTTATTTTAAAAAAGGATGGTCTCTTTCCTAATGTTCACAATTAAAGGGGTGGTTCCCCAGGAAATGGCTGCCACTTCAGGGTACATTAAATTAATAATGGACAGAGATATGGATAGTGTTGTTATATGGTACAGATCAGGTATGTTATTTATGGTTCTGCAATAAAGTAAATGTATTATAATTTCTCATCTTGTAATATAAGACTGTAGCTACGTTATAGATTTCCAGTCATCTCTTCCCTCAGAGGGTTGTTATTCTTTGGATTTCTCTTCCACAGGGACCAGTTGTATCTGGGGGTTATTGAATACATTGAAGCACAAGTTTGACAGTATTGTATTGACAATGGAGTTAAGGGTTATGCGGAACTGACAGGAAAATAAAGAGAAAGCTGAGATGAGGGATCTCTTCACTCGAGGATGCGTGAAGCTTTGGAATTCTCTATCCCAGAGGAATGTGGAGCCTCAGTCATCAGGTATGTTCACGACAAATATTGATAGGTTTCTAGATATTGAAGATATCGAGGGATATGGGGATTGTGTGGGAAAATGGTGCTGAGGTAGATCAGCCAAGGATCTCATTGAACGGTTGAGCAGACTCGGTGGGCTGAATGGCCTATTCTTGCTCCTATTCTAATCTCTGTGTCCTGGTCAGGAAGCAGTGAGCTGAGCTGGGATCTGTCAGTCAACATGATTCAGCACCTTCACGAGAATTGGGAGAGTGAATATTAGATACAGCAGAGTGAGAATGGACGGAGATTGTGGAGCATGGAGAGTTGCAGCTTTTGGAGAATGAGAGGAAATAATGTTCCATAGGAATGAGAATTGTTTGTTCTGAATTTATATCCTGTACGAACTGATGACTTTTGTGAATTGTTTTAAAGGATATTGGAAGGGGAGGAATTATAGACCGAAATCTCAATCACCATGTCGCGATGTGACAAACTTACTCGATTCCTTTTGATCTAAATATCATCGGGCTCTGAATATCATCGGCGATAAGGAGAAATGTTTGTCTGATCTGTCAGCTTCAAAAGATTTTAAACGTGAATGTGACTAGAAAAAGCACCGAGACCCACACAACACACACCCGAGTTAGAGTGTTCCAGTGAACTGACTGTGGAAAGAGCTTTAACCAGTTACACCGCCTGAAAAAACATCACACCATTCACAGTGAGGAGAGACAGTGCACATGTTCTGAGTGTAGACAAGGTTTCCACTGATTGTCCAATCTGGAGACACATGAAGAGACCCGAAACATGGAGAAACCGTGGAAATGTTGGGACTGTGGGAAGGGATTCAGAGTCCCATCTCAGCTGGAAATTCATCGACGCAGTCACACTGGGGAGAGGCCGTTCGCCTGCTCTCAGTGTGGGAAGGCATTTACTGATTTATCCATCCTGCGGAAACATCAGCGAGTTCACACTGGGGACAGGCCATTCACCTGCTCTCAGTGTGGGAAAGGATTTATTGATTTACCTCACCTGCAGACACACCAGCGAGTTCACACTGGGGAGAAACCATTCACCTGCTCTCAGTGTGGGACGGGATTCAGTCAAGCATCCCATCTGCAGTCACACCAACGAGTTCACACTGGGGAGAGGCCATTCACCTGCTCTCAGTGTGGTAATGGATTCAGTCATTCATCCACCCTGCGGAAACATCAGCGAGTTCACACTGGGGAGAGGCCATTCACCTGCTCTCAGTGTGGTAATGGATTCAGTCATTCATCCACCCTGCGGAAACATCAGCGAGTTCACACTGGGGAGAGGCCATTCACCTGCTGTCAGTGTGCCAAGGGATTCACACAGTTATCGAACCTGCAGAGACATCAGCGAATTCACACTGGTGAGAGGCCGTTCATCTGCTCTCAGTGTGGGAAGGGATTTATTGATTTATCCACCCTGCAGATACATCAGCGACTTCATACTGGGGAGAAGCCATTCACCTGCACCCAGTGTGGGAATGGATTCACTCAAGCATCCCACCTGCAGATACACCAGCGAGTTCACACTGGGGAGAGGCCATTCACCTGCTCTCAGTGTGGGAAGGGATTCATTGATTCATCCACCCTGCTGACACACCAGCGAGTTCACACTGGCGAGAGGCCATTTACCTGCTCTCAGTGTGGGAAAGGATTCACTCAGTTATCCAACCTGCAGACACACCAGCGAGTTCACACTGGGGAAATTCCATTCACTTGCTCTTAGTGTTGGAAGGGATTACATAGAAAATAGGAGCAGGATGAGACCATTTGGCCCTTTGCGCCTGCTCTGCCATTCATTATGATCATGGCTTATCATCCAACTCAATAGCTTAATCCTGCTTTCCCCTCCATATCCTTTGATCCCCTTCGCCCTCAGTGCGATATCTAACTGCTTCTTGAAAACATACAATGTATTGGCCTCAACTATTTCCTGTGGTAACAAATTCCACAGACTCACCATCTCTGCCCTAAATGGTCTACCCCGTATCCTCAGACTGCAACCTCTTGTTCTATACACTCCCACCATCGGGAAAATTTTTCCTACATCTACCCTGTCAACTCTTGTTAGAATATTATTGGTTTCTATGAGATCCCCCCTCATTCATCTGAACCCCAGCGAATACAAACATAACTGATTCAGTCTCTCACACATTAGTCCCACCATCTCAGGAATCAGCCGAGAAATCCTTCGCTGCACTCCCTCTAGAGCAAGACCATCCTTCCTCAGATAAGGAGACCAAAACTGCTCACAATATTCCAGGTAGGCCTTGCCCTGCCCTGTATAACTGCAGCTAGATATCCCTGCTCCTGTACTCAAATCCGCTCGCAATGAAGGCTAGCATACCATTTGTCTTCCTTACCGCCTGCTGTAGCTGCATGCTTACCTTCAGTGACTGGCGTACGAGGATACCCGGGTCTTGTTGCAAATTCCCCTCTCCTAATTTATGACCATTCAGATAATTGTCTGCCTTCTCGTTTTTGCCACCAAAGTGGATAACCTCGCATTTCTCCAAATTATACTGCATCTGCCATTCATTTGCCCACTCACTCAACTTGTCCAAATCACACTGAAGGATCTCTGCAACCTCCTCACAGCTCACCCTCCCAAGCAACTTGTGTCATCTGCACATTTGGAGATATTGCATTTTGTTCCGTCATCTAAATCATTAATATATAGGGTGCCACAGTGGTTAGCACTGCTGTCTCAGTGTGCTGAGGACCAGGGTTCAATCCTGGCCTCGGATCACTGTCCGTGTGTAGACAAGTTCACCCCGTGTCTGTGTGGGTCTCACCCCCACAACTCAAAGATGTGCAGGGTAAGTAAACTGTCCACACTAAATTGCTCCTTAATTGGAAAAAAAGAATTGGGTGCTTTAAATTTCAAAAATAAAATCATTAATATGTATGGAGTCCAAGCACCGATCACTGCGGTACCCCACTAGTCACTGCCTGCCAATTTGAAAAAAGTCCATTAATCCCTACTCTTTATTTCCTGTCTGCCAACCATTTTTTTAACCATCTCAATACACTACCCCTAATCCCATGTGCTTTAATTTTACACACTAATCTCTTATGCGGGACTTTGTCAAAAGCCATCTGAAAGTCCAAATATACCACATCCACCGGCTCCCCCTCATCAACTCTACCAGTTACACCCTCAAAGAATTCCAGTAGATTTGTTAAGCATGATTTCCCCTTCATAAATCTATGCTGACTCTGTCCGATCGTGCCACTGGTTTCGAAGTGCTTTGAAAATCTTTATAAAATCTTTGATAATGGATTCTAAATTTTTCCTCATTGCCGATGTCAGGCTTACTGGTCTATAATTCCCTGTTTTCTCTCTATCTTGCTTTTTAAATAGTGGAGTTACATAATCCACCCTCCAATCTGCAGGAATTGTTCCAGAGTCTATAGAATCCTGGAAGATTACCACCAATACATCCACTATTTCTAGAGCCACTTCTTTAAGTACTTTGGGATGCAGATTATCAGGCCCTGGGGATTTATCAGCCTTCAATCCCATCAATTTCCCCAACATCATTTCCCTAGTAATATTAATCTCCTTCAGTTCCTCCCTCTCACAAAATCCTGCGTTCCCCAACATTTCTCTATCTGATTTGTGCCCTCATTTGTGAAGACAGAACCAAAGTATGTATTTATTTGCTCAGCCATTTCTTTCTTCCCTATTATACATTCCCCTGTTTCTGACTGTAAGGAACCTACATTTGTCTTCACCAATCATTTTCTCTTCACACACCTGTAGAAACTTTTACAATCAGCCTAATTTCCTGTTTTATGCCATTCCCAACATCACCACTGCAGTTTGGGGATATATATACGATGCCCACTAATTATTTTGCTCCTTGGTGTTTCTAAGCTCCACCCATACAGATTCCACATTGTCGGAGCTAATATCCTTCCTCACTATTGCATTAATTCCCTGTTTAACCAGCACTGCCTCTCCACTGCCTTTTCCTTTTTGTCTGTCCTTCCTAAATACTGAATATATTCAGTTCCCACCCCTGGTCATCCTGCAGCCATGTCTCCATAATCCCGATTATCTCACACCCGTTTACGTCTATTTACACAATTCACTTGGTTCTGCCGTCTACAGTCACACCAGGAAGTTCACACTGGGGAGAGGCCGTTCACCTGCTCTCAATGTGCGAAGGGATTTTGTAATTCATCGCACTTTCTGAGACACCAACAATTTCACAACTGATTACAGGGATTGGATTCTGCTGTTATTGTTTCTGTTCTCAATTACATCCAAGACTGCATTTTGTTAATTCTATTGGTCAATGGGGATGGTCAGAGGGTTTCTTTCTGCTGGACTGGCCGGTCTCACGGCTTCACCTCCAGTGGGCTGATTCTCTCTGACCCTTCTTGCGAATATCTGGTTGCACATTTCACATGGATCAAAGAGTGAAAGGGTGTTTGGAGGTTAGACGATGTTTTATTACCATTTCTGTTTGGAAACCCCAAAAATCATGCCATATTGCCATGAAGATGGGCTATGGTGGTTACATGGTTCTTTTGTTTAATTTATCTTGGTGCTTCTCACAGAAGAAAACTATCAGGTTATGAGGGGCAAGTTGTCTGAGGTGCACTGGGAAACTACATTAAATAGTATGGTGGGTGACAGGCAATCACTAATATTTATGGAATTATTAGATTTATACGGGGATCGGTTAGCTCAGTTGGCTGGATGGCTGGTTTGTGACACCAACAGCACAGGTTAAATTCCTATACCGGCTGAGGTTAGCCATGGTCTGTGTCAGTGTTTATTCTCCACATGATCCTCCATCCACCCCTCTACATCTCCCCCCCCCCCCCCATCAGCATCTCCTTCTATTCCTTTCTCTCATGTATGTATCTAGCTTTAAGTTTAATGTATTCATGCTGTTCAACCACTTGCCTGTTACACATTCTCACACTCGGGTAAAGAGGTTTCTATTGAAATTCCTATTGGATTATTGAATCTTATCATAATCGCGAAGACTTCCATTAGTCTTCTCTTTTCCATAATAAAGCAGCCCGAGCCTTTCCTGTGTATTAAATGCCCTCAGTTCTGTATATTATGAATTTTTGTTGCACCTTATCCAGTGCCTCTATTTCCTTTTTCTAAATGGAGATCACCAATGTTGACAGTGCTCCCAGTGTAGTCGAACCATCATTTTAAACAAGTTGGGCATTTCCTCCGTGCTTTTCAATTCCGTCCCTCAAGAATGGAACCCTATATATGGGTCCCACACTTTGGGAAAGATGTGAAGTTCTGAGAGAGGGTGTCGAGAACATTTACAAGAATGGGACCAGAGATGAGGGACTCCAGTTATTTGGAGTGACTTGAGCAGCTGAATTTCTCTCCTGAGAACACAGCATCTGGAGGGTCATTCAGCCCTTTGGGATCGAGTCAGCTCCATGTGGAGGAAGCCAGTCTGTCCATTGCCCTGTTCTATCCCCAAATCTCAGTGCCCGTCCAATTTCCTATTACAATCCTTCCATCATCTCTGCATCTCCTACCCTCACAGGCAGTAGGTTCCAGGTTGTTACCACTCGCTTTACATGTACACAAGGCTTCTAGAGCACAGAGGAGTCTATTTGGCCCATTTTCCCTGTGCCAGCTCTTTGTACAGTGACCCATTTAATCCCAGAGTTCGGCTATTTTGTTTTCAGAATGCATCAAATTATCCTTTTGGAAGTTAGTCCAATGATATTCCAGAACCATTTATAGACAGTGCATTGCAAAGCACAACAACGTGCTGTGTTTTACAACAAATAATTGTGCATATGGTGTGTTGGGATTTTCACAGAGCATTTAAAATGTTGTCAAAGCCGTGGTTATTACACAAAATTAAGACTCAATCTTTGTCAATGATTTTGGTGAGGACACTGAGTGTAATATATCCGAGTTTGTGGACAGTTAGTGCAAATGTACATTTCTATAAAACCTCTCACTACCACTGGACCTCCTGAAGTGTTTTAAAGCCAATGGAGTACGTTTGAAACATATTCACTGTTGTAATGTAGGAAGTTGTAAGTACGCATGTGTAATCACATTTAGTTTAAAAATTGTTATTTTCATATTGTATTCACTGTCATTAGTAACACGGTCAAGGAAGCCCTTATATACCTCTAACATGTGGCTTCCTCCAGCCATTTCACCTTCTGTACCTTTTCTGTATTAACTATGTATTGATTTCATAGCAAAAACGATAAATAAATTAATGATTATTCAGTATGAACATTGATTATCATTAGTGTATTGGTGTATGAGATAATTATTTTGCAAAGACTAGATCTTTATTTTACAAAACTAAACACTATCAACCATTATCACTATTATTCCGTTAGATATTTACTGAACAAATGCTAATGGTGGTTGATGGCAAATGTTCATCCTGGAGTTCAGTTACTAGTGGTGTACTGCAAGGATCTGTTTTGGGGCCACTGCTCTTTGTCATTTTTATAAATGACCTGGAAGAGGGTGTAGAAGGATGGGTTAGTAAATTTGCAGATGACACGAAGGTCAGTGGAGTTGTGGATAGTGCTGAAGGATGTTATAGGTTACAGAGGGACATAGATAAGCTGCAGAGCTGGGCTGAGAGGTGGCAGACGGAGTTTAATGCGGAAAAGTGTGAGGTGGTTCACTTTGGAAGGAGTAACAGGAATGCAGAGTACTGGGCTAATGGCAAGATTCTTGGTAGTGTAGATGAACAGAGAGATCTCGGCATCCAGGTACATAAATCCCTGAAAGTTGCCACCCAGGTTAATAGGGCTGTTAAAAAGGCATATGGTGTGCTAGCCTTTATCAGTAGGGGGATTGAATTTCGGAGCCACGAGGTCATGCTGCAGCTGTACAAAACTCTGGTGCGGCCGCACCTGGAGTACTGCATGCAGTTCTGGTCACCACATTATAGGAAGGATGTGGAAGCTTTGGAAAGGGTTCAGAGGAGATATACTCGGATGTTGGCTGGTATGGAGGGAAGGTCTTATGAGGAAAGGCTCAGGGACTTGAGGTTGTTTTCATTAGAGAGGAGAAGGCTAAGAGGTGACTTAATAGAGGCATATAAGGTAGTCAGAGGGTTAGATAGGGTGGACAGTGAGAGTCTTTTTCCTCGGATGGTGATGACCAACACGAGGGGACATAGCTTTAAATTGAGGGGTGGTAGATATAGGACAGATGTCAGAGGCACTTTCTTTACTCAGAGAGCAGTAGGGGTGTGGAACGCCCTGCCTGCAACAGTAGTAGACTCGCCAACTTTAAGGGCATTTAAGTGGTCACTGGATAGACATATGGATGAAAATGGAATAGTGTAGGTCAGATAGGCTAAAGATGGTTTCACAGGTCGGCGCAACATCGAGGGCCGAAGGGCCCGTACTGCGCTGTAATGTTCTATGTTCTAAAGTTCAATATAAGTTCTATATCTTATAGTCTTGCAAGTTGAGACATCTGTTTTAAAGGAACAGCTGTAATCAGTGTAATCATGTAATCAGTGACCTGGCCTCCCAGCCGAACCATTGAAATCTACAGCAAGACTGTGCAGTTGAACGTCGCACAGGTCCATTGGTACTGTGCTTCCAGCTGTTTCTGTAGCATGGAGGTTATCACATTCATCTAACGCGCAAAACGTGCCTGGTGCAAAACTGGCAGCAGCATTTAATGCTTCTTATTTATGATGTGGAGATGCTGGCGTTGGACTGGGGTGAGCACAATAAGAAGTGGACGCAGAGGCGACACTGGTTCAGGTGGTGATGGACATCCTGGTGCAGCCTCAGGCACCGAGAGTAATTATGCAACATGTCGATAATTTGAAAGCGAGAAACATGCCCCAATTTGATGCATTTTTGTTTTCGGAGGCATCGAGGTGTCGCCCAATTCTCAGCAACATTTGTCACTGAGCCACACAGGGAGATATCAGAGCAGGTGGACAAAAGCTTGTACACAAGGTAGGTTTTAAGGAGGGTCTTAAAATAGGAAAGTGAAGGAGTGAGCAGGAGAGGTTTAAGCAAGCATTTCTAGAGCTTAGCTATCAGGCAACTGAAAGAACAACCATCAGTCATAGAGTGATTAATATTGCAAATGCTCATGACCATAAGATGTAAGATGTAGAGCAGAAGTAGGCCATTCGGCCCATCGAGTCTGCCCTGCTATTCCATGAAATCGTGGCTGATCTGATATCCTCAACTCACTTTCCCGTCTTATCCCCTATAACCTTGATCCCCTTCCTGATTAGCAATTGTCTATCTCCGCCTTGAGTTCTGAATTAGATGAGAGCAAATATCTTGGTGGCTGGATGAGATGACAGAGATCGGGAGAGAAAACCCTGGAGGAAAAGATGCTTCTTAAACGAGAGATTTTATAGGTCAGTGGGCACAGGGAAGGTGGGTGACCACGTCTTGGTGTGAGTAAGCAGAGTTTTGGATGAACTCAATATTACAGGGAGGTTGAATGTGGGAGGTCATCCCAGGGTGTGTTAGGATATTTGGGTCTAGAGGAAATAAAAGAATAGATGAGAGTTTCAGAAGCAAATGAGCTGAGAAAAGGCTGGAGGCTGGCAATGTTACTGAGCTGAAAATATGCAGTCTTGATATTTTAAAAAGGAATACAAGAGATTTGGGCATCGCTAGCTAGGACATTCATTGCCCATCCCTAATTGCCTTTGAGAAGGTGGTGGTGAGCTACTTTCCTGAATCGCTACGGTCCATGTTGGGTAGGTACACCCAGAGTGCTGTTAAAGAGGGAATTCAATGATTTTTACCCAAAGACCTTGAAGGAACAGTGATATATTTCCAAGTTAGAATCTGTCAAAGTTCTGGTTGAGAAATACCCAAACTCTCTCCTTCACTGCCTGCCTCTCTCCTCTCCTCTCCCCCCCCCCCCCCCCCCCTTCTCTCCTCTCTCTCATTCCCTCTCTCTTTTCTCTTACCGCCCCTTTCTCCTTTTCACATCGAGGCCACAGCCTTCTGTCGGCCCAGGAATGCTGATGGTTCCTTTTCCTGAAGGACATTAATGAACCAGTTGGGTGTTTATGACAATCCAGCAGTTTTCAATGTAATGTTTTCCCAGTGCCGGCCCCTCAAATGCCCAGATTCATTCAGCTCAATTTCACAACCTGCCTTTGTGTTTTTGTGGGTTCTCTCTCACTCTCTTTTGTCTGTTTTAAATCAATTTCACAGGGTATTTGAGCGAATTTGCAGTTGGGAAACTCAAACTGAACATTACATCAAGATCTGACAGAGTCCCCATTTAACCTGAACATCATTGGATTTTGAACATGGAAGGCAAAACCACCATTCACAGTGGGGAGAAACCGTACATTTGTTGTGTGTGTGGACAAGACTTCAACCAATCATCTGACCTCTCACAACATAAATGCAGTCACAACGGGGAGACACCGTGGAAATGTGAGGACTGTGGGAAGGGATTCAATTACCAGTCAAAGCTTGTAACTCATCAACGCATTCACACTGGGGAGAGGCCATTCACCTGCTCCGTGTGTGGGAAGGGATTCACTCAGTCATCTACTCTACTGACACACCAGCGAGTTCACACTGGGGAGAGGCCATTCACCTGCTCACAGTATGGGAAGGGTTTCATTAATTCAACCAATGTGCTGACACACCAGCGAATTCACACTGGGGAGAGGCCATTCACCTGCTCACAGTGTGGGAAGGGTTTCATTAATTCAACCAATCGGCTGACACACCAGCGAATTCACACTAGGGAGAGGCCATTCACCTGCTCCAAATGTGGGAAGGGATTCACTCGGTCATCCGACCTACTGACACACCAGAGAGTTCACACTGGGGAGAGGCCATTCACCTGCTCCGAGTGTGGGAGGGGATTCACTCTGTCGTCTGATCTGCTGACACACCAGCGAATTCACACAGGGGAGAGACCATTCACCTGCTCCATCTGTGGAAAGGGATTCACTCGGTCATCCCATCTGCAGAGACACAAGCAAGTTCACACTGATGAGAGACCTTTTAAATGCCCGGATTGTGGGCAGTGCTTTAAATGTTCCTGGGCCTTGGTGTCCCATCAACGTGCTCACACTGACGAGAGGCCGTTCACGTGCGCTGACTGTGGGACTGGATTTAGGCGATCATCTGACCTCATTACACACCAGCGAGTTCACACTGGGGAGAGGCCGTTCACTTGCTCCAAGTGTGGGAAGAAATTCACTCAGTCATCCAACCTGCTGAGACACCAGCGAGCTCACAGTGTAAGAGACCATTCACCTTATCTGTGTTCGGGAAGGGATTAATTCAGACAGCCACCCTTCTAACACAAGAGTGAGGTTTCCATGAGGAGATACCGTTCACCTGCCCGAATGACGGGATGGATTCACTTAGTCATCGTATCTGCTGAAAGAACAGCACGTTCCCAGTGTGAAAGATACCTTTTAAATGATGTATGATCAACGTGTTCCTAGTGATAGAGACTGTTCAAGTCTCCCTTTAAGACTGGGTTCAGGAATTGAAGTTTAAATGGAAAATAACTCAGCTTTGTATTAACTACCAAAATATCTCTAACACAAGTCTGTTTTTTTTGAAGCACTCTCCCGGTCTCCTCCATCCTCACCTTGAACAACAAGTGTGAGTAGCTCATGGAGCTTCTTTGTCACTGAGATTCAGACAATCTGATCAGCTATCTCTGCCCCTTCCCTCCTTCCACTGGACTAAACTGTCTCTAAAGTTTCCCCTTTCCTGAGCCCTGAACCCACATCTTGCTCTCGTTTCACTCCCATCTCCCCTCATGCCCTATCAGGATTCACCTTATCCATTAGACCCACTCCTGCTCCATTGACCCTATTCCCATTAAGCTACTGACCATCCAAATTCCCCATCTTCACTGACTTTGTTCACAGTTCTCTCTCTTCAGATACTGAACCACTTTCCTTCAAATCTGCCATCATCACCCCACCTCAATGAAAACAGCTTTTCACCCACTGTCCTTGCAAACAACTGCTCCATCTCTATGCACCATTTCCCCTCCAGATTCTGTCTTACCTTCCAAATCCATACCCATCTTTTCCGAACTCAATGTTTGAATCCCTCCCATAAGATTTATGTCTCCCATAGAGGCCAGACTCTTGTGTAGGTCCAAACCAGTTGGCAGGTTCCCTTCTCTGAAGGACATTAGTGATCAGTTGTGTTTTTATAACAATCCAGCAGTTTTCATGGTCACTTTTTCCCAGTGCCGGCCCCACAAATGACCAGATTCATTCAGCTCAATTTCACAACCCGCCTTTGTGTTTTGGTGGCTCTCTTTAAATTTCCCATGTTTGTTCAAATAGTTTTACAGGGTTTTGGAAGGATTTACACTCGGGGAAAGTCAAACCAAACATCACATGAAAATCTGCTAGAATCGCTGTTCATCAGGACCTGGATATCTCGACCTTTAAACATGGCAGCAAAAAACCCTGTTAATACCAGGGAAAATGTGGGGACTGTGGAAAGGGATTCAGATCCCCACCTGAGCTGGAAACACATTGACGCAGACACACTGGGAGAGGCCGTTCACCTGCTCCGTGTGTGGAACAGATTCACTCTCTCAGCCCACCTGCAGAAACACCAGCAAGTTCACACCGACAAGAGAGAGTTTAAATGCTCCGACTGTGAGTAGAGCTTTAAAACCAACAGGGACTGAGGGAGCACCAGCGTATTCACACCGGGTACACAGGGTTCAGCTGCTCACAGTGTGGGAAGTGGTTCAGGACATCACCCCACCTTCTGACACACCAAGTTCACACTGACGAGAGACCTTTTAAATGTCCAGACTGTGGGAAGTGCTTTAAAAGTTCTGTAGATCTGTAATACCATCAACGTGTTCACACTGAGGCGAAACCGTTCAGGTGCTCTCACTGTGGGACTGGGTTCAGACGATCATCTCATCTCACTGCACACCAGCGCACATATACTGGGAAGAGACCATTCACCTGCTCGGAGTGTCGAAATGGATTCATTCGCTTATCCCACCTAGTGACACCAGCGAGTTCACAAATGATTGCTGCTGTTAATCATATCCTGGGCTGAATCATGTTTATTCTGACATTTGGGGTTGATCTCTAATGTCAGTTGCCCAGTTTAGACTGAGCAGGGACCGCATCACATCAAATCATGTGTGAATAAAGCATCATGTCTGCAAACTTCTTTTGAAATGTAAATTACACAGAGACTGCACTGAACCGAAGATGAACAATAAACAGATCACAGTCCAATCCTGCAGCTCTACATTGACAGGAGGAAAGCCTGTTCTGTAACTCGAGGATGAGGCTGAATATTTGTAATCACAAGTAGTCTTGAGTTATTTGCTAGACGGGCTATTCAAAGCTATTCGCTTGATAGATATTGAAGGAATTACTCTGAAAGTAAACTCACCGATTTCTAACCTCAGACTCTGAAGGATGTTGTAGGATACAGAGGGACATAGATAAGCTGCAGAGCTGGGCTGAGAGGTGGCAGATGGAGTTTAATGCGGAAAAGTGTGAGGTGGTTCACTTTGGAAGGAGTAACAGGAATGCAGAGTACTGGGCGAATGGTACATAAATCCCTGAAAGTTGCCACCCAGGTTAATAGGGCTGTTAAGAAGGCATATGGCGTGCTAGCCTTTATAAGCAGGGGGATTGAGTTTCGGAACCACAAGGTCATGCTGCAGCTGCACAAAACTCTGGTGCGGCCGCACCTGGACTACTGCGTGCAGTTCTGGTCACCACACTATAGGAAGGATGTGGAAGCTTTGGAAAGGGTTCAGAGGAGATTTACTAGGATGTTGCCTGGTATGGAGGGAAGGTCTTACGAGGAAAGGCTCAGGGAATTGAGGTTGTTTTTGTTAGGAGAAGGCTGAGAGGTGACTTAATAGAGACATATAAGATAGTCAGAGGGTTAGATAGGGTGGACAGTGAGAGTCTTTTTCCTCAGGTGGTGATGACCAACACGAGGGGACATAGCTTTAAATTGAGGGGTGATAGATATAGGACAGATATCAGAGGCAGTTTCTTTACTCAGAGAGTAGTAGGGGTGTGGAACGCCCTGCCTGCAACAGTAGTAGACTCGCCAACTTTAAGGGCATTTAAGTGGTCACTGGATAGACATATGGATGAAAATGGAATAGTGTAGGTCAGATAGGCTTCAGATGGTTTCACAGGTCGGCGCAACATCGAGGGCCGAAGGGCCCGTACTGCGCTGTAATGTTCTATGTTCCTGCTGTAATGGATATTCAGCATCCATCAGTGCTGATTTACAGTGAATTACTGGATGTTAATTGTTTTATGAAATATCTCTCCCCATTGGTGCTGAATTGTTGGATAACTGATTACATTCAGACATGTCTAGAAAGGGCTATGTGCCCAGGTTTAACTATAATTTGTAACCAATAGACCATCAGTCATAGAAGCAGAATTAGGCCATTCGGCCCATCGAGTCTGCTCCGCCATTCAATCATGGCTGATATGTTTCTCATCCCCGTTCTCCTGCCTTCGCCCCATAATCTCTGACCCTTTATTCATCAAAAACATATCTATATCTGTCTTAAAGACACTCAGTGATTTGGCCTCCACAGCCTTCTGCGGCAAAGAGTTCCACAGATTCACCGCCCTATGAAGAAATATCTGTGTTTTAAAGGATTGTCCCTTGAGTCTAAGATTGTGTCCTCTGGTTCTAGTTTTTCCTACTTGTGGAAACATCCTCTCCATGTCCACTCTATCTTGGTCTCTCAGTATCTTGTAAATCTCAATAAGATTCCCCCCTTTTCCTTCTAAACTCCAAAGAGTACAGACCCAGAGTCCTCAAACTTGGAAGAGTTGATATCGGGATTTGTGCACTAATATGCAACATACAGATGTAATGACTTAATTCAACATAGTGCACTTCAAATAGTCTTAGTTAAAATACATATGAGCGCATTTTTGTTCTAATTAGGTCTTACTGTACTTAGACTTTTTAAAATAAGTCTGTGTATAACACTTTGAATACCTAAGCTCTATCCAGACTAAATGCGACAATAGAAATGTCAATTTCTTGAATGGTTCCTTATGTTAAATCCACTTCAAAAGGTAAAACATATGACTTCAGAAGTTCTCAAAATCAGACTCATCAATGGCATCACTAGTTGTTTTATATATGTACCTCACGCTGTGCTAAATATTCTTGAGCTTCAGATCTCCTACACTGAGTTATAAAAATATATTCTTGTCTCAAATCCAGAAGTGCGAACTGGCATTCCAATTCTAACTATTGCATTGTCCACCCATTGGTGTTAGTTGTATTTTGGTGATCCCACACTATAACTAATTCCTTTTGCAAGAACATGCACTGCAAAAAAAATGTAGTTTTCAAGCCCATAATGCAATATGAATTAAGGTATGTTAAATGCAAAATGGTTATAGTATGCAAATGCTCAGACTAATGACATTCAATTTTATAAGCCAGCAGCATTATTTAAAAGATCCATTTACTAATGGTAGACTACTAACGTCAGTTAGAAAAACCTATATGGCACTGTGAACATACAAGGACTCACAAATTAGTATAATACCTAAAGTCCACTCAGAATTAGATGCTGAACTGAAATGATATTAGCGATGATCAAAAACTTGGTTTAAGTGCCAGGCAATGACCATCTCCAACTAGAGAGAACCTAACCATCTCCACTCAATAATGGCCAAGTCAACTCAATTTCTCCTCATGGGACAATCCCCTCACTCCTGTAACCAGTCCAGTGAACCGATCCTCAATCCTCCTCAATAAGTATGTCCTTCCCTGGGTAAGGAGACAAAATCTGTGGACAGTCCTCCAGCTGAGGCCTCAGCACTGCCCTGTTTAACTGTAGTGGACTCTTGTACGCCAATGGCTTTGTAACGAAGCTAACACATTGGGTCTGAGCGTGTTGCAGTCTGTGCGATTTTGCTGTGCACAAATTAGCTGCTGTATTTCCTACATTACAGCATTGACTGCACTTCAAAGGAATTAAATTGGCTGGAAAATGCCAGGGACATCCTGAGTTCATGAAAGGCTTGACAGAAATACAAATATTTCTTTGACAAAGGAGAAATGGCCCAAAGTGGAACAGTCGAGAATGGGATTTCAATTAGTCTCCTTTTATCTTGGAGGAAACAAATACTCGACAAAGTGTGAGTTTGACACCAAACTGATTTATTTCACATTTAATATTAATGTCTAGAATATTAAACTCCAGCCCCATTATAGGGGTCACTAACATCAACAGAAATCAGCTACAAGAGTGGTGTCTGGGAACCTGATACTGGATGGATTGCAGGTTTGAACCCTGCAACTGAACGGCAACATGCTTGTGACACCAGGTTAAATGTAAATTGTAAATGATTGAGCAAGAGCTGAGTTCACCGCCTACACCAAATGCAGGCAGCAGCCATTTTGGGGAATGCTGTTTTGGCGAGGGAAGCAGGCAGCTCCTGAAAGGACCAGAGGAATAAAGAGCCGACTATGTGACCATATACATCAAATCTAGGTAAATCACTCAGATGTGCTAGTTTATCCCTCAAATTTCACTGAAAATCACATGAAAACAAACCATGTTTTGACCCACAGTGACTCTGCCAGCAGTGCACTAACATGCTCCACACTGTCTAACTTCGTGCAAAAAAAAAGATTAACAATCCCATTTTGTTCCAGACAGGCTCCATAACAAATTCATCGATGAGCTTAAATTGCTATTTATTGGAGTGAGCAGGTTTCTTGTTCCCTCCTCTCTACCAGCCTTTTGAAAATTACAAACGGTCTCAGAGGCTGCAGATCCAGTGTCACTGACCAGGAAAGTAATTTTCACATCACACCAGCACCCGTTCCCACCCCAACTGGTAATTAAAAACCAACCCAACTATCAGAATGAACATGGTTCAGTTCTGGACGACATGAACAGCAGCAGAATCCAAGCTCTGTAGTCATAAGTGAAACTGCTGGTGTCTCTGGAGGTTGGATGAAAAAGTGAATATCTTCCCACACACAGAGCAGATGAAAGGTGTCTTCACAGTGTGCACCCACTGGTGCCTGAGAAGGTTAGATGCCTGACTGAATCCTTTCCCACACACTGAGCAGATGAACGGTCTCTCCCCTGTATGAATGTGTTGGTGTTTCAGCAGATTTGTTGAGCTTTTAAACCTCTTTTCACAGTCAGAACATTTAAACAGTCTCTGCTGACTGTGAACAAGTTGGTGTGTCAGCAGTTGCTGACTGAGAAAATCCTTTCCTACAAATAGAGTAGGGGAATGGTCTCTCCCCAGTGTGAACTCGCTGGTGGGTCCCAAGGTTGGATGAACTGATGAATCCCTTCGCACACACGGAGCAGGTGAAAGGCCTCTCCCCGGCATGAACTCGCTGGTGTATCAAAAGATTTGATAATTGAGTGAATCCCTTCCCACATTCAGAGCAGGTGAATGGCCTCTCCCCAGTGTGAATTCGCCGATGGACTTCCAGCAGGGATGGGGACATGAATCCCTTCCCACAATCGCCACATTTCCATGGTTTCTCCTTGGTGATGGTGTCCTTGTGTCTCTCCAGGTTGGATGATCACTCGTCCACACACATAACACATTTATGGTTTCTCCCCTGTGAATGGTGTGAAGTTCTTTCAGGCTGAGTAACTGGTCAGTTCACAGGAACACTCTCACTCGGGTGCGTGAGTCTCTGTATTGTTCCAGACACACTGATGTTTTATATCTTTTTCCACCGACAGAACAGACAAACTCCATCCACATTCAAAGGTCGATAATATTCAGGTTCTGATGAATCGAGTGACACTCAGATCTTGATGTGATGTTTGATTCAAGTTAACCATCCGCAAGTCTAAATCCCTGTAAAATGAGTTTACAAAATCATTACATTAAATGCAGAATAGAGACTCTGAACAGACAATTCTAGTTTCTCTGAAACATATTTAATCTCTTATTCCCCTAAGACTGTATTTCCCCGTCCCACACACTCTCCCTCATCCCTGGGCTGAAATCCAAATAAAGTGTTGGATAATTCTTTCAGGATCCTTTTAGTAATTCTACAACTCAAGCTCATGTTTTACAAATGTTTTACATTTTTTTTCCAATTAAGGGGCAATTTAGCATGGCCAATCACATATGCTGTTCATCTTTGAGTTGTGGGGGTGAGACCCATGCAGACACTGGGAGAATGTACAAACTCCACATGGACAGTGACCAGGAGCTGGGATCGAACCAAGGTACTCATACCGATGGCTGTGCTGTCTGCCCGGTGCCAGGGTTCAGGACATCTACATGAGTACATCGGTATTAGGAGCAAAAGTAGGCAATTCAGCCATTCGAGGCTGCTCCGCCATTCAATCAGATCATGGCTGATCTCTTCTTGGTTTCAAGTCCACCTCCCCACCTGTTCTCCATATCCCTTTAACCATTAAAAGAAAAAAAAAGGAAGCTATCTCCCTCTTGAAACCATTTAGTGACTCAGACTCCACAGAACCATGGGGTCCATTTAATCACTCAGAATTCACGCACCATGGGGGTGGCAAGCTCCACAGATTCGCCACCCATTGCGAGAAGTATTTCCTCCTCATCTCAGTCTTAAATCTACCGCTCCTCAACCTGTATCTGTGACCTCTCATTCTATATTTTCCCACACTGGTGAGCATTTGGCTTACGTTTATTTTATAAATCTCTCTTAATATTTTATACACCTCGATCAGATCCCCGCTCCCCCATGCACGTTTTGATTGTTTCCCATCATCTATCCCACTCTCTGTTCGCCATTGCCTATCTGAAGAAGTACTTTTCTTCTTACCTGTATCTCTATCTCCTTCCCTTCATCAGATATTCCTTTACTGTGACTGAACTCTTCTTTATTGGCAGCCCATTGCTAAGTTACAGTTTCCCCTGCTACCCTTTGACTCCAATTTACCAGAGTTAGGTCCATTCTTACACCACTAAAGTTGGTTTTCTCCAGTTAATTATAGCTTCCACAATCAAAGCCTGAAGATATTCAGGTCCTGATGAATGAGTGACTTGACTCAACTGAGTGATGTTTGGTTTGAGTTTCCCATCTGTCAATATGCTGCATCTAAAAATATGTAAAATAATTTTAACAAAATCCATCATTGTCAGTCCAGGAGAGAAATTGAGAAGAAACAAACATTTCACTTAGTTTGAGTTTGCTGAGTATAAATCCTCCCCTTCTACCCCCTGCAAAAGGTGTTTCCAAAATCCATCATGGTCAGTCCAGGAGAGAAATTCACTACATTCTCTCCTGCTGACAGGTGTGATGAATGTAAGAAATTGGTGTATATATTGTATTTTATATCTGTTACAAAGTGTTTTTAAAAGTTTGTGTTAAGGTACATATTTGTTGCAGTAATATTATTAAAGAACCTAGGTTAAGGTCCAGATTGTGTGTCTGCTGAAGCTGCAATTATCAAGACGTGAAGGCATTATTGATTCTAACCATTTACATGTTTTCATAGAGATGCCTAATGCAACATTGTTATGATTTCTGGAGATTCCCTGGAGTGCAGATAGTTTATGGGGGAGTGGCTTTTGTCCATGCTAAGCAGTAACATAGTGGGATACAGGTAATGCAATAAATGGGAGGAGCCAGGTCTGTCTGTAGTTATGCAGTTTCATACTGGTTTTGCAGTCTACTCTGAGTTTTTAAGTTGAGCAGCAGTTCTGTCAGATGCTGTAAGGTTGAGCAGGAGCTTCTGACTAGAAAGAAGGATTTGGTATTGGTGTTGCTTAATTTGAGTTAGTGAAGGTGTAAGGCTTAAATTTAGGTTTTTCCTTTTGTTTAAGAACTTTTTTTTTGAATTTAGAGTACCCAATTATATTTTTCCAATTAAGGGGCAATTTAGCATGGCCAATCCACATACGCTGTTCATCTTTGTGGGGCAGACACTGGGAGCATGTACATATCCACACGGACAGTGGCCAGGATCGAACCCAGGTCCTCAGTGCCAAAAGACAACAGTGCTGACCACTGCACCACCGTGCTGTCCCTAAGAATTGTTTAACTGATAATTGGAAAGCTATAATCTTTGATGTTAACTATGGTTAGTTCTGAGTTTAAATTAAAATTGGTTTTAACATAAAAAATACCAACTGGTCAGTCATCACTCCTGGGGTGAAGTATCCATTCCTCGCAGTTTTACAAATTGTCAGAGTATTTGGTTTCTTGTCCGGTGTCCTGACAAATGTTGGGCTTTGGTCCAGGATTCTGACACAGGTATGACCGCGCATGCGCCCTGTCACACACTGCCCCCTATAAAATGGCGGCCGCGCCGTCTCCATGGGGAGGTTTCCAGTTACAATTGCTTCATTATTGCATCCACCGCACCGGAACCTTCTTATCCCCGGTTTCAGGCCTCTTCTGGACGTTTATAAAGCCTCGCCGCCCAGTCTGCCGCCTCTATTCCTCCCCACTCACCGGCTCCATTTACTCTCCCGCATTCGACATTTTTTAACATCTTTCAACAGCACGAGGAACAGTGCGTACTGCGCATGCTCCCGTCAGAAACCGCATTGCGCATGTTCCAGTTTGCGCAAAGTAGCGCCTGTGCGGGACGCTCGAGCAATGAGGATAGAGCACATTTTACCCCCATTGAATGCTGGGTAAACCTGTTGCCATTGTGGGAGAATTTAGTAGTATCAAAAATTATGTTTCCTTGGAGCTTGGAGGTCAAGATATGAAATGATTAAGTCAATTAACACGGCAACGTAAGTGCTTGGGCAGTCGCCATAGTTCTGCTCTGGTGTAATTAAGAACAGAATAAACACTGACAGATCTGAACTTACTGGATTTTATGTAGGTGTTGCGAACCATATTGTTTCTTCCCATACACAGAACAGTTAAACCCCACCTTGTCAGAAAAATGTAGCAATTCAGATGGTGAACGACTTACCCATGTGATTTTACCCATGAGTTTCCAACTCACATTGGTATCTCAGACCCTTGTTACCAGCAGGAGAGTAATTGATTTAAAAGGTCTTGATTTATCCTCCCACTACCCATCTGTAAACTGAAAGATGATTTTGAATTTTGATTTTCTCCTTTATAAGCAGTGGTATATTTTCCCCAACCCTTAATTTTGGGGTGTCCCAATCCTCTATGAATAACTTAGAGCGGAGAAGGCTGAGGTGGGACCTGTTGAGATGTACAAAAGTATGAAGGACATAGATACGATAGATAGAAATAAGTTTTTCCACTGAGTGGAGGGGATACAGATTTAAGGAAATCGGCAGGAGATTTAGAGGGTATTTGAGGAAAAGGTTTTCATGCAGAGGGTGGTGAGAATCTGGAACTTACTGCCTGAAAGGTTGGTAGGGAACATTCACAACATTTAAGAATCATTTAGATGATGACTTGGAAAATGGGATTAGAATAGATAGGTGCTTGATGGCTGCTGCAGATATGATGGACCGAATGGCCTCTTTCTGTGCTGCAAACTTCTATGACGATGATTCTAACTCACACAGCAAACACAAGATAAAATAAAATAAAATGGTTATTTTATTTCAGACACACAAAATACAGTAAAGGGGGTTCGCAATATCGGTCTCTTTTGCTCTCATACAATAAAAGGGAGATAAGGGGGGGAAAGGAGATTCAGAGAAAGATACACATTATGCTTTTACGTAGGTTCTCAGTCCAGATTAAAAATTTGATGTCATATTTCTTCAGAGGGTAGTTGAGTGAGCCGCCTTTCCAGAAGTGAAAACTTCCATGATGGGAGAAGGTACATTTGGTTCAATTAATCTTGAATCTGCAAGTTCGAATGTTCCAGAAGTTCACAGTGTAGATGAGGGGCAGACTATTACAAAATAGGGCATGGGCTCATTCTGCTGCTACATGTACAATGGAAAATAGTAGACAGAAACAAGCGGCTGCCTGGAGTCTCGGTTCCCGTTGAAGTTCAAATTGTTAGGTGAATTGCACGTTCCTAATTCTCCCTCAGTGCAAATGAATAGCCATCTTAGTGTGGTGACTCGGGGCTTTTCACAGTAACACCATTGCAGTGTGACTGTAAGCCTGTCTGTGACTCTAATAAAGATTATTGTGATTATTAAGAGTGACTAAAGATCCAAAAGCTGTATAATTAAAGGAATTCAGACAGCTCAATCCTCGGTCACATGACAGGTTGTTTCTCATTGAATGATTTGGCTAATAAGGCCTCTGATTGAAGCTATTGTGCTTTGGAGAAGGTAGTGGTCGGACCATAAACCCCAGATTGGTGAACAGCAGTCACAAACACCTGGCTGTCATAGCTGGCTGAGGCAGACATCTGGTTTGTTGAACCGTTATGTTGACTTGGCTGGAATGTTTATACAATGCCAACATTCAAGGAGGCATCAGCTGTTAGCCTTTGGTTTCAAGCAGTTCAGAAATTTCCATAAGTTAGCATGTGATCAATTGCAACAATTTTATCAGACCAGCAATTATCAATCTTGAAAAATAGAGAAAACAATAATTTTACAAAGTAGCTGACGGGAATATATACTGTTTCTGTCCTTTCTACTGACCAGGAAACACTTCTGATAAGTTCTACACAATCAAACATCCACAGTTAGAGAAGAGTGTTGTTAATCTGAAATGAGAAGAGAAAACTCAGAAATTTCACCAGATCTGGTAGTGTCTTTGGCGTGAGAAACATTGTGTCTGTGCAGAACCCAACATAGTTCAGAATTCAGAACTATGTCTTTCCATCAGACCTGCACTGTATCAGTGCACAGACCAGAGTACTTAACTCTGTTGCTCAATTGAAAGATGCTCCCAAATGTGCTGAGTATTTCTGGCATGTTCTACTTTTATCTCTGGTTATCCCTGACTCAGGACCCGTTGGGTCTGGCAAATCAAACTACAGGCCTCTTGCAAGATGTACGACACATTTTAAAAAATAACATTTATTGTCACAAGTAGGCTTACACGGCAATGAAATTACTGTGAAAATCCCCTAGTCGCCACATTCCGGTGTCTGTTCGGGTACACAGAGTGAAAATTCAAAATGTCCAATTCACCTAACAGCACACGAAAGAGAAAATGCTGGAAAAATTCAGTAGGTCTGGCAGCATCTGTACGGAGTGAAAAGAGCTAACGTTTCGAGTCCGATAACTCTTTGTCAAAGCTAACAGAGAAAGTGGGAAATATTTATACTGTGGATTGGGAATGAAAGATGACTCACGGTAGCATTGTGGATAGCGCAATTGCTTCACAGCTCCAGGGTCCCAGGTTCGATTCCGGCTTGGGTCACTGTCTGTGGGGAGTCTGCACATCCTCCCCGTGTGCGTGGGTTTCCTCCGGGTGCTCCGGTTTCCTCCTAGTCCAAAGATGTGCAGGTTAGGTGGATTGGCCATGATAAATTGCCCTTAGTGTCCAAAATTGCCCTTAGTGTTGGGTGGGGTTACTGGGTTATGGGGATAGGGTGGAAGTGTTGACCTTGGGTAGGGTGCTCTTTCCAAGAGCCGGTGCAGACTCGATGGGCCGAATGGCCTCCTTCTGCACTGTAAATTCTATGATAATCTATGAGTCATAGCCACAGAAACCCAGGGAAACTGGGTGCTAATGGCCACAGAAACAAAGGGGAAAGAGTGCTAATGGAAAGGATTTATGAAATCATCTGACACACCGGCGTACTCATACTGGACAGAGACCATTCACCTGCTCCAATTGTGGAAAGGGATTCACTCAGTCATCCAACATATTGGCACATTGGTGCAGTCACACTGGGGAGAGACCATTCACCGGCTCAGTGTGTGGGAAGGGATTCATTTTTGCAGCCAACCTGATGACACACCAGCAGGTTCACACTGACGACAGACCTTTCAAATGCCCAGACTGTGGGAAAGTGTTTTAAAACTTCCCAGGAACTTATATACCATCAACTTATTCACACCGAGGAGAAACCATTCAGGTGCTCACACTATGGGTCAGGCTTTAGGTGATTCTCGCATCTCATTGTACAACAGCACACTCACAACGGAGAGAAACCATTCAGCTGTTCAGCATGTGGAGAGGGATTCACACAGTCATCCACCCTGCAGAGACACCAGAGAGTTCACACAGGGGAAAGGCCATTCACCTGCTCAGAGTGTGGGAAAAGATTTACGCAGTCTTCCACACTGCTTAGACACCAGCGACCTCTCACTCTGGAGAGGCTGTTCATCTTCTCTGTGTGGAGAGGGATTCACTAAGTTTCCCAACCTACTAACGCACCAACATGTTCACAATGAACTCCAGAGGTTGTGTGGGTTTCCTCCAGGTGCTCCAGTTTTCTCTCACCGTCCAAAGATGTGCAAGTTAGGTGGACTGACCACGCTAAATTGCCCCTTTATAATATAATAATCTTTATTGTCACAAGTAGGCATACACTAACACTGCAATGAAGTTACTGTGAAAAGCCACTTGTCGCCACATCAAATAGCTGTTGTGCATGTACCTTTAAGAAATTAGTGTTTATCAATTAGCTGCAGTGATATCAGAGTGTGGGTGGAGCTGGGCTGTCTGTCTTCACTGCAGCTATTTGATAAACACCCAGTTCTTAAAGGTACTCTCACATGACAGTTCAGAAATCTCCCTCTGTGTACCTGAACAGGCTCCGGAATGTGCTGACTAGGGGCTTTTCACTGTAACTTCATTGCAGTGTTAATGTAAGACTTCTTGTGACAGTAAAGATTCGGATTATTTTTTTTAATGTTCTGGCAAATTTCCATCCCGTTCACGATGACTCCCACGGCCAGAAATATGACACCAAAAATGGGATGATGCCAAATCTTTAAAAGGCAAAGTCTTTATTTCAAATCATTGCCGTGCTGTCAGGGGAAAGGGTTAACTTCTCTGCTTGTTTACAAAAGGGAAGAGGAAACATTCACAAAGCTTCCCACAGCTTGTGAGCTCCGAAACATAACTTCAAGGCTGAGGTTTATCTTCAGAGAATGAAACGTTTTGGTGCCTTTTCCAATTGGACCCGTAAATTGTGATTCACACTGAAAGGTTTACTTTCACTCAGTAATTAGAACATTTCACTTTCTCAGCACTGACACTTCAGATCAAATCCCAATTGTTCTCTTCTCTTGTAGCTGGTGTGTGGAGACGATCATGTTCACTGTAGATCTGTCAGCAGAGAAACCGCACTGTGCTTCTGGATAAACTCAGTCTGCATGTAGATGAATCTTTTAAACATCAGCCAAGTGAAGGTCTTCCCCTGACTCTAAGGAGTGAGATGTCCCTGTAGTTGATGCTGTCTCCTCTGTCACTGCTGTTTTTATTGCATCACACATGTTCCATGGACCAGTCTCACAGCCCAAAAGGGGAGGGCAGGAAGGTGTGACAGTCGATGGGACTTTCTGTGTGTGAGCAGTTCAGCTGGAATTCCATCCTTGCCGGGTGCCTTTCTGCTTGCTCAGCAATCAATGGCCTTTTCCAGCTCAAATGATCAGAGTTCCTTGTCCAACTAAACCATGACAGGAAGCAGGAGGAGAGTCAAATAGAGACTGGGAGATGCCCTTCTCACAGGGGAACAGCTCACTGTTGTGTTCAACCCAGCTCCTCACTCTCTCACCATGACTGACACTGAGCATGCTCAGAGCACACACCCACACTGCACCTGCACACTGGCCTCATACACTCACTGATAGGGGACTTACTGCAGCCCGGGGGATTCTGGGTAACACAGCCGCCATAGAGCAATTAGTAAACAGGAAGATTCTATTTCCCAGTTAGCAAAACAGAAGATCCACAGTTAAGCAAGATGCTGGTCATGAAGCACAATGAGAGTTTTGGATACTTTATTTAATACAGAAGCACATCATTCTGATAAGATGTCACTTAGACATGGGCAGCAAGCAGGCTGATCTACAGTTTGTACAGTATTTACAACACCTGGGACATGGTATATCATCTCATCAAACCAGTGATAGGTTTGTTTACTGTTCAGAATTGTGACTGGGTCACACTCATGGTTCATGCAAAATGCAACTCCCCAGGTTCTCTGACCCACTCCCTCCAGACCTGTTTTCACTCCAAGGGTCTTGACATCTGCCTTAGTCTTTATCCAGCCATGTATGTTCAGCTCACAGTGCCCAACAACCAGCCTCTCCTACACTGGGACACAGGGTTTCCATCACCAAAAATCTGTCCTGGTCCACGCACCACCATCAACGCCACCACCAAGAAAGCACAACAGCATCTCTACTTCTTCAGGAAACTAAGGAAATTTGGCATGACCTGATTAATACTACACTCCTGTCTGCTTCACTCAATGCCTATGTCTATATATTTACATTGTATACCTTGTGTTCCCCATTATGTATTTTCTTTTTAGTTTACTTTATTTTCATGTGCAAAATGATCTGTTTGAGCTGCTCGCAGAATAATACTGCGGTACCTCGATGCATGTGACAATAAACCAATCCAATCCATATCGAGGGAGCAATCTGCCTCTCTTGCATTGGTGCACTGCATTTCCCTCATAACACAGTGGCATAGAAAGGTGACAGCAGAAAACAAAGGCACTCAACAAATTGTATCTGTGCCAACTTTCTGCAACAGTCACAATCCCCTGTCATTGGCCCTGAACTCTGCAGATATTTTTCTCCTCAAAAGATACAAACAGATGAGCAAGGAGCTGGAGTTGGCTATTCAGCCCAGTCTGCTCCACCATTTAATAAGGTCATGGCTGATCTGATAATAACAGATAGTTGTCCAATTCTCTTTTCAAGGCATCAATTGAATCTGCCTCCACCACATTTAAAAAACATTTTTTTTATTGATATTTTGAAAAACATATCCAAGACAGAAAATAACAACAAGAAAACAATATTAACAACAACAAAAAGAAAAACACATCAACCCCCAAACCCAAACCCCCCCCCCCCCCCAGTAACTACAAAAAGGAGAGATAGATAAACACCCGGCATATCCAATAAACAGATATACACATTTCTCCCTTCCCCTCGAAACAAACCCCCCCCCCCCCCGGGTTGCTGCTGCTGCCAGCTTATTATCCTACCGTTCTGTCAGGAAGTCCAGGAAAGGCTGCCACCGACAAAAGAAACCCTTGTACTGATCCCCTCAGGGCAAATTTCACCTTCTCCAACTTGATGAACCCCACCATATCATTGATCCAGGCCTGCTGCTTGGGGGCCTCGCATCCTTCCATTGAAGCAAGATCCTCCGCCGGGCTACTAGGGATGCAAAGGCCAGAACCCCGTCCTCTTTCGCCTCCTGCACTCCCGGCTCCACTGCAACCCCAAATATTGCGAGTCCCCAGCCTGGCTTGACCCTGGATCCTACCACCCTCGACACCGTCCTTGCTACCCCCTTCCAAAACTCCCCCAGCGCTGGGCATGCCCAGAACATATAGGCGTGGTTCGCTGGGCTTCCCGAGCACCTAGCACACCTGCCTTCGCCCCCGGAAAACCTACTCATTCTCGTCCCCGTCATGTGGGCCCTGTGCAGCACCTTGAACTGTTTGAGGCTAAGCCTCGCACAGGAAGAGGAGGAATTCACTCTTTCCAGGGCATCCGCTCTCATCCCCTCCTCAATCTACTCACCCAGCTCATCCTCCCATTTACCCTTCAGCTCGTCCACCGAGGCCTCGACTACCTCCTGCATTACCTGGTATATGTCCGAAATCCTCCCTCCACCAACCCACACCCCCGAGAGCACCCTGTCCCTTACCCCACATGGGGGCAGCAGAGGGAACCCCTCCACCTGCCGCCTGGCAAATGCCCTAACCTGCATGTACCTAAACATGTTCCCCGGGGGGAGCCCAAACTTCCCCTCTAACTCACCCAGGCTCGCGAACCTCCCATCCACAAACAGGTCCCTCAACCTCCTAATACCTACCTTGTGCCCTCCACCACATTTTCGAGCAGTGCATTCATGATACCATATGCAGCACAGAATGTTTTTCTTCACATCATCAGACATAGGAGCAGAATTAGGCCATTCGGCCCATCGAATCTGCTCCACCATTCAATCATGGCTGATATTTTGCTTATCTCCATTCTCCTGCCTTCACCCCATAACCCCTGATCCCCTTATAAATCAAGAACCTATCTATCTCTATCTTAAAGACACTCAGTGATTTGGCCTCCGCGGCATGGCTCAGCATTGCTTCTTTTTCTAATCACTCTAAATGAATGCCTTCTGTTTATAATGCCTCAATATGACATGCTAGATCAAACACGATTGCAGATCCTTAGTTTAAATGTGGTCAAGTGCCTTTCCATTTGAGAACTGTTCAATAAAGTTATTAGAATTATTTATAGCTAGGGCAGCACGTGGATCAGTGGTTAGCAGTGGGACGACAGTGCTGAGGACCCGGGTTTGAATCCCGGCCCTGGGTCACTGTCCCGTGTGGAGTTTGCACGTTCTCCACGTGTCTGCATGGGTTTCACCCCCACAACCCAAAGATGTGCAGGTTAGGTGGATTGGTCAGGCTCAATTGCCCCTTAATTGGAAAAACAAAATAATAATAATTGGGTACTCTGAATTTATTTTTTGAAAAAGGATTATTTGTAGCTTCCTCACCAATCATTTTTTTCTACTATCTTGAAGTGACCTTATTTTTATCGGGAGTTAACTGAAATGTGTTCCTAACCTCTCATTATCTAAATTTCCATTCACCACTTTTCAGTCCACCTGACCCAGTCCATGGCTTTCTCCCTCATTGTCTAAAACACATCAGCAACTTTTGTATAATCCTGGTGTAGACATTCAAGTCTAAATCACTGATATATACCGGAAACTGTGGAGCCCCACTGGAAACAGACGTCCAGGCATCATTCAGTCCTGGATGTGACGAACAGCAACAGCAACAGCTGAATCCAAACCCTGCTGTTGCCTGTGAACTTGCTGATGTCTGTTCCGGTTGTTTGACTGAGTGAATCTCCTTCCACGCACGGAGCAGTTGAACAACCTCTCCCCAGTACCACTCCCACGTTTGGGTGACACAGTAGCACAGTGGTTAGCACTGTTGCTTCACAGCTCCAGGGTCCCAGGTTTGATTCCCAGCTTGGGTCACTGTCTGTGCGGAGTCTGCGCGATGTCCCAGTGTCTGCATGGGTTTCCTCCGGGTGCTCCGGTTTCCCCCCACACTCCCAAGATGTGCAAGTTGGATGGATTGGCCATGCTAAATTGCCCTTAGTGTCTAAAAAGGTGAGGTGGGGTTATGGGTTAGGTTGGAGGTATGGGCTTAAGTAAGGTGCTCTTTGCAAGGGCCGGTGCACTCGATGGGCCGAATGCCCTCCTTCTGCACTGTAAATTCTATGATTCTGTTTCAGTGTGAACTCGCTGGTGTTTCCGCAGATTCTGTTTACTTTTAAATCTCTTTTCACAATCAGAACATTTAAAAGGTTTCTGATCAATGTGAACAAGTTGGTGTGAAGTCAGGTAGGATGACCGAGTGAATTTCTTTTCACACACGGGGCAAGTGTATGGTCTCTCCCCAGTGTGAACTCGCTTGTGTATCAGAAGGTAGGATGAACATGTGAATCTCTTCTCACACACGGAGCAGGTGAATGGCCTCTCCCCAGTGTGAGTGCGTTGATGTGACAGTAAATTCTTTTTACTTTTAAAGCTCTTCTCACAGTCAGCACATTTAAACGGTCTCTGATCAGTATGAACAAGTTGGTGTGTCAGGAGGTAGGATGGCAGAGTGAATCCCTTCCCACACACGGAGCAGGTGAACAGCCTCTCCCCAGTGTGAGTGCGTTGATGTGTCAGTAAATCCTTTCTGCTTTTAAAGCTCTTTTCACAGTCAGCACATTCAAAAGGTCTCTGGTCAGTGTGAACAAGTTGGTGTGTCAGGAGGTGGGATGACAGAGTGAATCCCTTCCCACACACGGAGCAGGAGAATGGCCTCTCCCCAGTGTGAGTGCGTTGATGTGACAGTAAGTCCTTTCTGCTTTTAAAGCTCTTTTCACAGTCAGAACATTTAAATGGTCTCTGGTCAGAGTGGACCTGATGGTGAGTCCAGAGGTAGGATGACTGAGTGAATCCCTTCCCACACACGGAGCAGGTGAACGGCCTCTCCCCAGTGTGACTGCGATGATGTTTCAGTAAAACCTTTCTGCTTTTAAAGCTCTTTTCACAGTCAGCACATTTAAACGGTCTCTGTTCAGAGTGAACCTGATGATGAGCCCGGAGGTTTGACAAACCATGAAATCCCTTCCCACATTCCAGACAGGTGAATGGCCTCTCCCCAGTGTGAATGTGTTGATGTTTCAGTAAATCCTTTCTGCGTTTAAAGCACTTTCCACAGTCAGCACATTTAAAAGGTCTCTCATCATTATGAACAAGTTGGTGTCTCAGGAGTTCGGATGACAGAGTGAATCCCTTCCCACACACGGAGCAGGTGAACGGCCTTTCCCCAGTGTGAGTGCGTTGATGTGTCAGTAATTCCTTTCTGCTTTTAAAGTTCTTCTCACAGTCAGCACATTTAAACTGGCCTCTGATCAGTATGAACAAGTTGGTGTGTCAGGAGGTGTGATGACCGAGTGAATCCCTTCCCACACACAAAGCAGGTGAACGGCCTTTCCCCAGTGTGAATACGTCGATGAGTTTCCAAGTCAGACGGGGAATAGCATCCCATCCCACAGTCCCCACATTTCCACGGTTTCTCCATGGTTATCGACAAGTTATCAGATGTAGGTGGGATGCAGATTTGACGTCACTATCAGATCAGCCGTGATGTTATTAACAGGCTCACGGGGCTGAATGTCCTATTGTTGCTTCTTGATTCCTTTGGTGCGAATGTCCTTATGTCTCTCCAACTTGGTGTCTCTCTGATGTAAATGCTGCAATTTCATTTCATGCTGTGTGATTGGTTAAAGCTCAGTTCCAGCCAACTGTGGAAAATTACTTAGATGGCTGTGTCTCGGTGCTTTTCCAATCACAGTGACTTGAAATGTTTTCCGAAAGACAAAACAGACAAACATTTCTCCTTCCACGTTGAAAGGCCGATCCTGATGAATCAAGTGACTCTGTCAGATCTCGACATGATGTTTGCATCTGGAAATATTCTGTAAAAGGAGATTACATTGAAATACTGTCAATATATAAGACACAAAATTCTGTCACATAATCTGCTGCTGTCAATACTCGGACTTTCAGCTGATTTTCGATTCCATTTTCTCTCATGTGCTTGTCCCGTTTCCTTTTGAAAACATCTCAGCACTTTTCTCAATTAATTTCCATGGTAATGAGTTGCACATTCTGAACCTGTGATAAATAATTTTGTCCATATTGTCCCCTTGGATTTATTCCTATCTTGCATTTATGACTTGTTTCTTGATGATCACTCTCTCACATCGCCCCTCTCCAAACTACTGATAATTTAAAAGATTTATAGTAGGTCAATGCTTAATTTGTTGTTGTCAATAGAAAAAAGGTCCCACTCAAATTAATCTTTCCTGAGAGCTGTAATCTCTCATGTTACAAAAGTCATGACTGTCAATGCAGGATAGAATTCGCAAAGAGACAAACTTTTCTGTTGGGTTCAGTTTGTTGTGTGCAAATTCTACAATTCTAACCCCCTGTAAAAGGAGTAAAAGCTGTCAATCCCAGTCCCACACACTCTCCCTCCTCCCTGGGCTGAAATCCAAACCCATCACACCATCTGCACTATTTCTTTCCTCCGCTCCCAGTTTTCTCCCTCCCTCTCCTCTGCCTGGGTTCAGTTCTCCAGCTGCTGTCTGCAGACTGACAATAAAATCAATGGGTCTTATTGGGGGGGGGGGGGGGGGGGTTTGGGGCCTCCAGCGGGTGTTTGTGAATCCTCCCCGCCCACCTGCCAGGGTTTCCTTCCTTGCTAGAGATCAGAGTCCTCATTGATTTGAGTGCAAAGTGTAAACTCTTATTTATTATCCCCCATCCTCTGATATGAACCACCCTCCAGTGTGTGAAGCAGGATGGTGCCCGTTAACCTGGGCCTGTTCCCGGGAGGGAGGGAGAAGCTCCGCAGCTGCAAACCAGGGAGCTGACAATGATGGTGAAGGGTTTGCTCCAGCTCACAATGCCCGGGGACTGATTGACGGCGGGTTTGGACCAATAGAAAAAGGGGGCGGGGTGGAAGACCGAACAAGAGCGGCTGGACCTCCAACCAATCAGAGTGAATGGGAGGCGGAGCAAAGCTCTTGCTCCCTCCGCCTGCGCACGACCACCCGGGCCTGTCTCGGTTAAAAGCCCGAGCAGCGTTCGCTGGTTGAACTGTCGTATACGAGCTTCGTTTTCGGGGATTGGGGCTGCACGGAGTGTTTAAGGAACCTCCTGACCCATCCACCGGCTCCATCCCTCCCTCATACCTCAGCGGGCGGGATCTGACCGGCGGAGTATTTCCATTCGACTGCCTGAATCGTCAGCTGTCATCGGCACTGCGCATGCTCGAATCAAGTGGGAGACACCGGGGCTCAGCCCCGCCCCTCATTCACTCCGATTGTTTGGAGGACAAGTTGCTCCGTTCGGTCCTCCAGTCCAGCCCCTCTCTTCCTATTGGACAACAGCTGCCGTCAATCACTCCCTGGGCATTTTGAGCTGGCGCATGCGCAGTACCGATGCTGTGCTCGGCTGGGAGGTTTCACTGAAGCGGTTTTGGGGCTTCACTACTTTAGTTTATGTTTGGTGTTCGTTTTTTTTTGTGATTTTTGAGACCTGCACATTTATGTTCATGTGCAGGATTAAGCCAGCATCTGCATGATGCTGGGTGTGAAAAGAACTAAGAAAAAGAACATAACGTAAATAATGTATAAAACAAAAGAAGGGAGTGCTGCTAAAACAACGAGTGGAGCACAACCCAAATGGAACAAGAAAGGGAACAGAAACTTATCTAAAACCTGTCAAATTAGAGTGTGAAAATCGGGGTCGATAAAGCAATCCAACCCCTGCGGTGCCCACCGAGCACGGAAATCTTCCAGTGTGCCCGTGGACACCGCATGCTCCCTCTCCAGGGACAGCCGGCCACGAACGAGGCCGCGGAAGAGGAACAGACAGTCAGGCTGGACGACACCCTTGCTCGCCCTGCTGCCTGGACTGATAAATGGCTAATTTGGCCAGGCCCAGGAGCAGGTTCACTAAGACGTCCTCCGCCTTCCCCGCCCCTCGCCGCACCGGATGTCCGTACATCAGGAGTGTGGGGCTGAAGTGCAAACAAAACCTCAACAACAACGTTGTCAAGAAATCAAAGGGGGAGTGCAGCCTGGGACAGACAACATAAACATGCTCTACGGTCTCCACCAGGCCGCAAAAGGAGCAGGTCTCTGGCACAGCCGCAAAGTGGTGAATCCGATAGATGTACGGCACTGCCATGTGCAACACCCTCCACCCCAGGTCCCCAAGTTTTATGGGGAGGACGCCTCTATGGAGGGACCCCAGCAGGGACCTCCGCTGCCGGACGGCAACGAGGCACACCAAGGCATGTCCAGACGGCGGGCGAGGGAAACAAGGTGTAAGGTGTGCAACAGCAGGCCGTACAGGCAACCCCTCCGCTCAGTGCGAAATGCCACGGAGGGTATTTCCATGAGGCGGCTGGGGCTGTGGGGTGCCAGCGCCCAGCGGGAGCGCAGGGCCCTGGGACCAATGTGAAATTCTGTCCGAGCGGGGGTCCGCTCAGACGGGATGCCACCGCACAACCACACCGTCTTTAGCTCCAGTATGCCCGCAGGGACGAGCACGGCCGTTTTGAGGCCTTGGATGGCATTGGCCGTGTGCCGGACAGACCCCACCCCGCGCTCGGCTAGCTCGTGGGGTGTCAGCCAGCCCACCCCTCCGCCGCCCAGCGCGTCCCCAATCCTGGTCACCCCGGCATCCACAGCCCTCCGCTCCACCAGCCACCAGAATGGAAATTGGCAGAGGTGCGGATTCCTGAACAGCGGCTCCCTCGCGAGGGCCAGAACTCCTGACAGGGGAGAGCTGCGGCGCGTGGCGACCATGTTCCAGACTTTGAGGAGGTCCTGGTACAAGATGGGCAGCGCCAACAAGAGTTCCAAAGACCCTGCTGGTCAACAAACAGGAGCTGCACGTCATAGTTCAGGCCGTGCACCTGGCAGAAGAAATACGTCGCCAGGGCACACCATCGTGGAGGAGGCTTGACGTACAGGTCACCACTGTCACCAGACTCCTAAATGACCCTCTTATGGACTGACCTCATTAACACTACACCCATGTCTGCTTCATCCGATGCCAATGCTTATGTAGTACATTGTATATATTGTGTTGCCCTATTATGTATTCTCATGTATTTTCTTGAATTCTGTTTAATTCCCTTTTCTTCCCATGTACTGAATGATCTGTTGAGCTGCTTGCAGAAAAATACTTTTCACTGTACCTCGGTACACGTGACAATAAACAAATCCAATCCAATCCAATCCAAGGTATCACTGCAGAGTCTGAAGGGGGAAAGTCGCAATCTGGCTGCGAAGGCAGACCAGCGTCTGACCGCCCTCCGCAATCGGGAGATTCAACACGTCCACAGCGACCCAGTGCAATCGTTTGTCCCAGAAGAATCAAAGCAGGGTTCTCTGGATGCGTGTGACAAAATCAGGGGAAGGGTCAAAGTGACCAGCCGGTACCACAGCATAGAGGCAACCAGCTGGTTTATGATGAGAACTCCACCCCTGTACGACAGCACTCAGAGCAGTCCTGTCCAGCGTCCCTTGCGAGCGGTGACCTTGGTCTCCAGCTCCTGCCAGTTCGTCAGCCAGGCTTCCTCTGCCGGGCAAAGATGGACTCCCAAGTACAGGATATTGGTCCGACTCCAGTTGAAGGGCCTGAGCTCCTCTGGGAGGGGGTCCATCTGCCACGGACCGACCAGGAGTCCAGAACATTTAGCCCAGTTGATCCGTGCGGAAGACGCGGCGGAATAGACAGCCTGGCACTCTTGCATCCTCTGCAGGTCACCGGAGTCAGTGAACATGAGAAGCACGTCATCAGCGTAAGCCGAGAGGACCACCTCCATGTCCGGCTCGCGCAGAACCAGCCCCGTTAACCTCCTCCTCAGGAGGCACAGGAAAGGCTTCATGCAAAGAGAATAAAGTTGGCCGGACAGGGGGCAGCCCTGACGCACTCCTCTCCCAAAGCGAAGGGGCGCCGTCAGGGACCCGTTAACCTTAATCAGACACTCCAAGGCGGCGTACAGTAATCGGATCCGGGCGACAGAATGCGACCCGAACCCGAAATCTCGCAGAGTCCCGAACAAATACTCGTGCCCCACCCTGTCGAACGCCTTCTCCTGGTCAAGAGACAAGAAGGCGCTCGACATACCAGTCCTCTGGGAGAAATGAATAATGTTCCGGACCAGATGGATGTTATCAAATATTGTGCGGTCCGGGACTGTGTAGGACTGGTCAGGGTGGATTTGTGGTCCAGCATGGGGCCAAGGTGTAAAGACAGCACCTTGGCAAAGATTTTGTAGTCTGTGCTGAGGAGGGAGACCGGTTGCCAGTTCTTAATTTGGTGGAGATCCCCCTTCTTGGGCAGCAGGGCAATGACGGCCACGAAAGGGGCATCTCCCCGGTCGCAATGCATTCCCCCAGGACACCCGCGTAGTCGCTCCCCAGGACATCCCAGAACTCCACGGTCAGCCCGTCCAGCCCTGGGGTTTTCCCCCGTGACAGACTGTCCAGGGCGCCAGTCAGCTCCTGGAGGTTGATGGGATCATCGAGCTTCCCGGCGCCCTCCGGGCCGACCTGCGGCAGGTCCTCCCACAGAACTCTGCAAGCGTCCTCGCTGGACGGATCCGGAGAGAAGAGGTCAGAATAAAAATCCCTAATCAGGATCCTGACCATCTCCGGATCCGAGGCGAGGGACCCGTCGTCGGCCAGCAGCGTAGAAATCTGCTGACGGGCCCCGCGTCACCTTTCCAGCGAGTAGAAGAAGGGGGAGCCGCGGTCCATATCCATCAGGGCACGGATCCGCGACCTCACGTATGCGCCGCGGGACCCGGCAAGTTGCAGGTCCCATAGCGTGCCCCTCCTCTCTGTACACCAGCCCCAGGGCCGGGTCCTCATTGGGCTGAGCAAGACGTGACTCCAGATCGAGGAGTTCCTCAGCCAATTTGGCGATCGTGGAGTTCCGCCTCGCCATGGACCCCTTCGTGTACCCCGACAGAAGGCACGGATGTGGCTTCCCACATCCCACCATAGCCTCAAGGAGGGGAAGCCACCCCGCTTCCTTCTCCAGCCGGCCCAGAAACAGCAGAACGAGTCCAGGAACCGCTCGTCCTCCAGCAGCAGGTTGTTAAAGTGCCAGTGCGCGGACCGTGTCTGAGCGCGGGACGGGGCGAACCCCGCCCACACCAGGTGGTGATCCGAGCACGGCACCTGCTCCATGGAAGCCGTCGGAACGCTGGGCAAGTACGTCTTGGAAATGTAAAGACGGTCGATTCTGGACGCTCTGAACGGAGGCCGCACAAAGGTGTACGCCCGCAATTCAGGATGGAGAGTCCGCCAGACGTCTACCAAGTCAAAGGACCTAACCAGGTCCCTCAACTTCACCACCGCCGCCGAGCTGCGCTGGACTCCACCACGGTCCTTGTCCTGGAGGGTGCAATTAAAATCTCCTCCGAGGATAATGCACTCGCCCACCGGGATGGTGCCAAGAAGAGTGGACACTTTTCCAAAGAAAGTCGCCTGCTGCGGTCCTTCTGCCGGAGCGTACACGTTTATAAAGTGGATCAGCACTGCCCCGTCACGGACCTTCAGGTGCAGCAGACGGCCTGGCACTGGCTCCTTGACCCACAAGATCTCCGGCTGAAAATGTGGAGCCAACAAGATAGCCACCCCGCCCGAACGTGGGCCAGGTGACTCATGAAGACTCCTCCTTGCCACTCCAGGGTCCACTGTGCTTCGTCACCCGGAATGGCGTGGGTTTCCTGCAGGAACCACACCCCGTACCTTCCATCCCAAAGGATAGAAAAGAACTGGAAACGGCGGTGCGCATTCTTGCTGCCGTTGATGTTGAGGCTGGCTAGGGTTACCTCCATGTCAGTAGTATTGTGTGTCCGTCACCATCACCTTTTAGTGCTCAGGCATCCCACGAGGAACTGAACAGCTTGGCGCTGCTCCTCCTGGTCCTGATCAAAGTCGGGAGCCTCTCTGGCATAGGCCCGGGTGGACTCAAGGAGCAGCCCCAGATTTTCCCAGCTGTTCAGGGCCAGTCGCACACAGTCCGGGTGACCATGGTGTTCAGCCAGAAATGCTCGGAGTTCCCCAGCGGGGATGAGGGGACACTCGGTGCCGGGTGTGAGGGTGCCCTCTGCCTCACTGCAGAGAGAGCATCTAAATCCTCCTCCTCCTCACACGCCACCGAGCAGCCTCCCTCCTCCTCACCCCCCCCCACCGAGCAGCCTCCCTCCTCCTCACCCCCCCCCCCCCGCCACCGAGCAGCCTCCCTCCTCCTCAACCCCCCCCCCCCCACCCAGCAGCCTCCCTCCTCCTCACCCCACCCCCACCGAGCAGCCTTCCTCCTCCTCACCCCCCCCCCCCCACCCAGCAGCCTCCCTCCTCCTCACTCCCCCCCACCAAGCAGCCTTGCTCCTCCGAGCGGTCACCACCCGAGCCCGAGTCCCCCGCCACATGGAGTGTGGTGGGCAGCACGGGCCCACCGGCTAACCCTTGGCCCAAGTCGCCCCCACCCCCAGGGTCGTCCTCAGGCGGGTCCCTCGCAGGCTCCCCCCGCTGGGTCTGTGGACGGTGGCGACCCCGCTCCCACACCCAGGGCCTCGGAGTGGTCCGAGGAGCGACCTGGAGGGTCTCCGGGATGAAAACCGGGCTCCCCAGCGACACCAACCAGGGTGTAGAGCGTGGGGAACCTTCCCCGTCCTCGACCCGAACAGGTAAGGATCGTGGTGGCTGCTGCCGGCCCCCGGCGATGGTGAAGTGGAGGAACCCGGGGAGTAAAACTGCTCCGGATGCGCCGTCTCCACTGGGCCCCGGCTCCCCCTGCTCGGGGGCCGACAGCAGCTCGACCGGCTCGGTGGTCTCAAAGGCCCCCCTGGCCTGGCTTTATATACTGTATTTTGGGCAGAGTGTCAGGGGGATGGGTATTAGTATGGGAAACCCGCACTCCCCCTCCTCCTGCCCAGACAGGCAGCGCTTGTGGGGAGGGGACGGCTCAGGATCACCCTGCTGCACGGCCTCCATAACTGGGGAGGCCTCAGCAGCATCCTCCTCCTCCGCATCGCCCGGCCCCTGGAATGGCAAGGGGGGGGGGGGGATGGCAAGGAGGGGGGGGGGGATGGCAAGGAGGGGGGGGATGGCAAGGAGGGGGGGGTGGCAAGAGGGGGAGGGGGGGATGGCCGGGGGGGGGGGACTGACCCTCCCCTGCCTCGGAACCCTCAACGGTCTCACCACCCCCCTCTGGAACCCGGTCGGTGGTCTCTCCGGGCTCCTCAGGTTGTTCCGGGGGGGGTGGGGGCGTCCCGAGAGGAGGCTGCGGCCTCGGCGCGGGGACAGCGGGCGGGGTCGGGCCGAGGTCTTGGAGGGTCCGATCCCCCTCCCTCGCCGCCGCGCTATGTGTCTTCTTTTTTCTTGTGCTGAGGCTGACCCAGCGGAGGTTCCCCTTCCCCTCCCCACCCCCAGCAGCCGCGGTTCCCCCTCCCCACCCCCAGCAGCCGCGGTTCCCCCTCCCCACCCCCCAGCAGCCGCGGTTCCCCCTCCCCACCCCCAGCAGCCGCGGTTCCCCCTCCCCACCCCCAGCAGCCGCGGTTCCCCCTCCCCACCCCCAGCAGCCGCGGTTCCCCCTCCCCACCCCCAGCAGCCGCGGTTCCCCCTCCCCACCCCCAGCAGCCGCGGTGTTGTCAGGGGCCGGCTTCTGGGTAAACGAGGACGTGATGGGGGAGAGGGGGGCGGGGGCGGCGCCAGCCGCGGCCGCCGCAGAGGTGATGTTGGTGGCGGCCGTCAGGGTGGGGCAGTTGCCCCGATTGTGGGGGGGGTGGGGGGGGGGGGGGGTGTTTGATAGTCCGATATGTTCAGCGGTGGCCTCCAGCGGGTCCACCCACCGAGAGCCCCCTTTCCAGGGCCCGGTGGACCGTCTGCTCGACCCGCAGGAAAAACACGGCCTTGCCGTACATCCTTGATGCGGCAACGATGGCCGAGGGGCCAACAACCCCGACCATCGTACGGGTGCCGCTTCAATGGTCATGGAAGGGTGGGCTTAGCATTTTACCCCCAGCCGCCTAGTGAGCAGATGGAAGGGCGAGGGCGCCGCGGAGGCAGCGGAGGGACGAGAGGCTGCCGCCCCCGCATAGCTTAATGGCCGCCCTGCCCACATCGGAAAGGAGGATGCCCCCGAGGTGCTGGCCATACCCACCCCTTGGTACCACCCGGCCGCGTGACAAAGACAAAATTGAGGATGCGGCACCCGAAACGGAGGTGCCACAAAGGAGGACACAGCAGGGAGTGAGCTGGGTGGGGCAGTGTTCTTCACCCCTGGAGGGGCCAACAGTACTGTCCAACAGCTGCAGGACCCCACAGTACAAAGTCTTTAGCCCAGATGGTTCCACTCACACCTCGGGCAGAGGGGTGGGAGGACAGAGAGCAGGTC